>NC_053025.1:392135611-392245318 GCF_003073215.2 Triticum urartu
CGCGGGAGGGCTCCGGCGGATCTCCGTCTCCAGGGCGCCCCTCTCCATTTCCTTTGGTGGAGTCGATCCCCACCTCGTCCTCTTGCCATGGATGCTGGTATTGTCCCCGTTCCTTCTTTTGTTTTGTCTCCTTTTAGTTCTTGTTTCTTAGGGGCAATGGTGGTTGCATCTCTAGATTTTTGGCGGAATCTAGGCATGAGTTGGTTGGAGAAGGCAACTAGACTTTCTAGATTAGAGTTTGGTAGGATTATTTTTGAATTTGGTAGGCCGGTAGTGCCGGATCTGACCATGGTAGTAGGAAACCACTGTTTCACTGTCTCGTGCTATGAAACTGTTGTTTATCTGCCTCAAGCCGTACTACCGCTCCCTTTGGAGCGGTACTACCGCTTGACCTAGAGCGGTACTACCGCTCCCTTTGGGGCGGTACTACCGCGGGCAGGTCACGGTACTACCGCTGCATGCCAATTTCCATCATTCTCCTGCCTTACCTTGATCTTTTTGTTGTGTTTGTTGGCTTATGCTCGTTCTTTCTGGTTGTTTCATGTTGTTCTTGTGTTTGGCTCCAGGTGATGACCGTTCCGAGCAGCAAGGTCGCCGTATCAACCCCGGGCGTGCCACATCAAAACGCTACCGCACCTCAGAGCCTGCCGGTGGTTCCTCGAGCACCCAACCGCCTCCAGCAAGTGCTTCTGCAAGTGTTCCTCCACCTCCTCAACAATCGAAGCGAGCCGCCAACAAGCCAAAAGGGAAGACTGTGACTGAGATGACCAACAAGGATTTTTGGGAGAAGCGTCGCCGCAACCCCTATGCGGTGGACCAAGAACCCACTTTGGTCAACCGCCCGTTCTGGAACCGTTTTCAGTTTGCCATCTACTTTGATGTGATCAAGGCCAAGAAAAATCTTTTTGTTGATGTTCGCTCCATTGACACTGATGCTATGGAGAAGGATCCGGAGTACTTTGGCGAAGCTCTTCAGATGTGCACTCAGCTAAACATTCTCAGGATCATGCAATTCAATAAGGATTTTGATGCGGATTTGGTGGCTCAATTCTATGCCACCGTCCACATTGGGACGGATGTCGACAGGACTCTGACATGGATGACCAATGGCAAGCTGCTTTCTGTCAAGTGGAAGGCCTTCATGGAGTTACTTGATGTGGTGGATACCAGGCTTGAGACTCCTGTCGGTTTCCGTCCTCACCGCAATGCTACATCCACCCACAAGCAAGCCCTTTGGCCCTACTGCACTGTGAAGGTTCACCCAGTCACTCAGAAGAAGACCTATGAGATGTCTCCGTATCTGGACATTCTTCATCGCATATTCCGTGAGACTCTCTTCCCTCGGATCGGGAATCTGGATATGGTCCACTCTTACCTCGTGGACATGCTCCTTTTCTGTCAGCATGAGAAGGAAGCAAGCACTGGAGAGAGCCTGGATATCTCTCATGTCATGTGGTCTGAACTTCTATCTGCCGTATCTGAGCGCAAGTGTCCTATCTATGGTCCATTCATCATGAGGCTCATTGAGAGGGCCTGGGCACAGACTTATCCCAGAGTGTTGCTAGAGACTGGAGACTTGGTGTCTCATGAGATCAAGCGTCTGAGGAAGAAGGACAACTGGACAGCGCCTCACATAGGGGGTCCATCTGCTACTGCTGCCACATGAGGTCCGTTTGCTGATGCTGCTGCTGCTGCTGTTGCTGCCATGGGGACCGAGGGTGAGGCTGCTACTGATGATCATGAGGAGAACTTTGGCCCCTCTAGTGCAGAACCATCGTGGGCACAGAAGCTTAAGCGCAAGATGAAGAAGCTTTTCTGCATGGAGTCTCATGGTCAGTACATGACTCATGTGGCGGAGAAGCATGCCAGGACGCGCCACAAGGAGCTCATGCGTCAGATAGGAGCAACTATTGTCAGTGGGTCTGAGGGTCAGATCACTAGAGAGGAGGACTGGATTCATCAGAATTGCCACTGGACCGACTCCGATGCCGAGCAGTTTTCGACCCACGATGAAGATGCAGAGATGTGATGTTCGAGACCTTCCCCTCCCATCACCTGGAGTCGTAGTGTCACTCTATGTCCTTTTTGGTGTCTCGCTGCCAAAGGGGGAGAGAGTGTAGGGATTTGCTTCTTGTGTCATGCTTTGAGTCGTCTTGTGTTTTCTTGTGTGTTCCTTCTTTGGTTTGGTTTGGTGTGAGACCTAAGTCCTAGTCATATGGTGTAAGACATATGCTCCCTATCGCTACCTTATTACTTATGTCACTTCAGAGTACTGTAGTTTATATTGAGATGCATGCTTGTCCTGTTTATTCTCTTCTCTCATATATCTTGTGCTTAGTGTTGTTGGACTATAAAATATAGGGGGGGTGTTGATCCGAATGCGTGTGTCGTGCCTTATCTTGGTGCACACATTTTGGGGGAGCCCGTCTATATTTTGTAGTTCTTAGTTTTATTCGTTTTAATTCTTTTCCTTGCGCAAATCCCTTGTTGTCATCAATCACCAAAAAGGGGGAGATTGTTACGGCATATCTCTCTCAAGGTAGTTTTGGTGATTGATGACAACATGCTTGCAGACTAATCTTGTGCGTTGAATTATTCTCAGATTCTCCCCTGGCACGAGACGCTTTCTTCCCCTCGGAGTGTATTTCAAGACGGTGTAGCTCTTTCGTTTCTTTCTAGGTGGACTAGTTGCGTAGAGGGCACCGTACTATCAAGAGGGGGTCTGCTGGGGTTTTGCTTGGGTGGAATCATCACGTACACATCAGCTTCTCACCCTTTGAGCTTTTCCTGTCCATTGAAGAGATCTCTCCTCTCTTCCTTGTTCTGTCTAGGTCTAAGCGGCAGTACCACGCACCCAGCGGTAGTACCGCTGAGAAGCCACAAGCGGCAGTACCGCTTCGCAGCGGTAGTACCGCCGTGGCTCCACAGCAGTAGTACCGCTGGGGGCCTGGCACCTCCGCTGGTCCTCAGCTTATTTGAGAGATCCCTTCTCTCTCTCGCGTGCACCCCAGCGGTAGTACCGCTGTGTAGTTTGGCTCCTACCGCCTCGATTCGAGAGGTCTTTTTCTCATGTCGGGTTTTGCGGCACTAGTCACGGTTGTAGTGGCGGTAGTACCGTTCCAGGAGCGGTAGTACCGCCCTACCACCGCGGTAGTACCGCATTTGGGTCCGTTCCCTACTAAGTCTCCTCAGCGCGGCAGTATCGCTGGTTGGCGCGGCAGTACCATCGCCTGCCGGTAGTACCGCCCCCTCTCAGCGGTAGTACCGCCCTGTGCGGGGCTGGTTGGTGGGGGCAATGGGATTGTTGCCCCCACTATAAAAGGGAGTCCCCTTCCTCCTTCTCACCTACCTCTTCCTCCCCCAAGCTCCATTTATTGCTCAAGCTCCATTAAATACTCCAAGCTTCATTTCCGCCCGATCTATCTCTCTAGCCAATCAAATTTGTTGATTTGCTCGGGAGTGGTTGAGAAGGCCCCGATCTACACTTCCACCAAGGGATTTTCAATTCCCCCACTCATCCCTAGTGGATCTTGTTACTCTTGGGTGTTTGATCACCCTAGACGGTTGAGGTCACCTTGGAGCCATATTCCATTGTGGTGAAGCTTCGTGGTCTTGTTGGGAGCCTCTGATTAAGTTGTGGAGATTGCCCCAACCTTGTTTGTAAAGGTTCGGTTGCCGCCTTCAAGGGCACCAATAGTGGAATCACGGCATCTCGCATTGTGTGAGGGCGTGAGGAGAATACGGTGGCCCTAGTAGATTCTTGGGGAGTATTGTGCCTCCACACCGCTCCAACGGAGATGTACTTCCCCTCAAAGGAAGGAACTTCGGTAACACATCCTCGTCTCCACCGGATCCACTCTTGGTTATCTCTTACCTTTACTTGTGCAAACTCTTTATTGTTTCTACCCTTGCTTGCTTGTATGCTTGTTGTATTGCATCATATAGGCTGCTCACCTTGTCGCACATCTAGACAACCTACTTTGATGCAAAGTTTAATTTGGTAAAGAAAAGCTAAAAATTGGTAGTTGCCTATTCACCCCCCCTCTAGTCAACCATATCGATCCTTTCAGCTGTGAAGGAGGTGGCTCATGCCAGGAAGAGCTCCCTGGCTGTGAAGGAGGTGGCTCATGCCAGGAAGAGCTCCCTGGCTGTGAAGGATGAGGTTCTGCACGGTGCACAGAGGGTCATGGTTCTGAACGGTGCACAGAGGGTCGTGGTTCTGAATGCTGTACAGAGGGATGTGGCAGACGATGTGCTGGAGGAGGAAGTGCAACATCCAAAGTCCGTCTACACATAACAGCTGCGTAAATCCCGCGTAGCTTGTCATCAAGACGCCTCAACCATGAGACGCCCTCTCACGGTGGTATAGTTTCTCCCCTCTGAAAGCCCGCATTAAAGCGGAAACCTCCTCTCGCGCCTGTACTGTCAAGTCACCCTGTACACAAAGAGTTAACCAATTATATCCTCGTTGTATGATAGACACCACGAATAGACAACCAAGCGAATATGTCTAGATTAACAAAAGACTTAACATATGAGAACCAAGGCATTTACCGCGTGGTGTCTGGTTCCCACAATAGAGGCAGTTGGGTACATATCGCTGGTGAGAGGGGCTTCGATCTGATCAGGAGCAGCTGATGGAACCAAGTAGATCCTCGTTGTATGCTGGTAACGCTGCAGATACAACCTGAACATTTCCCAGTTAAAGGGCCGAACCTCACCCCAGATATTTGTCGTAGCGGTAGTCCATTCGTCAACATAAGGGGTAATGCTCTTAAGCCAATAAGCCATGTACTTGTTTCTTCCTAGGCGACTATCCCTGAGATTGACATGCGCAATACATGATTAGGTATATTATGAATGCAGAGCTGACAACTAAAATAGTATTAGTACTTACTTGTGCACGTGTTCTGGCAAGTGTGGAATATCTAGAATCTCGGGCTCTTGATATAGACCGAACTGTCTCATCACCCTATGAAGAGACATCTCCTCAACCGTCACGTCGAACACCAACTTGGCCTTGGTCATCCAAAAGTGCCGATCTCTAGTGCACAATCCAGAAATCTCAACTGGGTACCTCGATGATATAGCCTGAGGCGAGTATGGCTCCCAAATAACTTGACCCTCGTGCAAACTATCAAACTGCGCCATGAAGGACGGGTAGCATCCCCTAACCTGAGTATGCCAAACTGTCTCTGTGCATGACAACAAATAAGCATTAGTAATACTATTGAATGGCAAGAAATAATTGAATTAATTGTTACTTAATATAAAAGTACCTCTCGCCGTGTCCAAACAGATCCCATAGTAGGTAAGTCGCCGATAGCAGGCACATAAGTCCCAGCTAAGTCCTCCAAACCAAAAGGTTTATCAACGTAGACATAGGGTCGTCCAATAGGGAATCTCTCGTATGACCAGAGCTGCAACAATAATGGACATCCAACAAGACTAGATTTTCTAGACTTCAACAAGCAAGCTTTGCACAGGCCTCTGTACGTAGCCGCTAACACAGCAGAACCAAAACTCCTCTGTAGAATATCCGCAGGGCAACGTGCGTCAGCTATCTCTCGTGCAATACCGATGAGTCGTGCATCGACAGAGGTCACGTGGTTCTCCGTAAACATCGTCTTGCCGAACAGCCAAAGAATATATGCCTCTAGGGACCGGTCAATCTGTGCCTCCGACAACTGAACGTCGGGATATCCTAATGAGACAATATACATAGAAACGTAATAATTGTATGAACATCGGACAACTAAAAAACAACATTTGTTTAAGTGGCCGTGATGGTTACCTGAAACTGGCTCAACCATCTAGAAAGAGGTCCATGAGGATCATTCTCTATGGCCCTAGTGTTGGAAATATGCCCTAGAGGCAATAATAAAAGCATTATTATTATATTTCCGTATTCATGATAATTGTCTTTATTCATGCTATAATTGTGTTATCCGGAAATCGTAATACATGTGTGAATAACAGACACCAACATGTCCCTAGTAAGCCTCTAGTTGACTAGCTCGTTGATCAACAGATAGTCATGGTTTCCTGACTATGGACATTGGATGTCATTGATAACGAGATCACATCATTAGGAGAATGATGTGATGGACAAGACCCAATCCTAAACATAGCACAAGATCGTACAGTTCGTTTGCTAGAGTTTTTCCAATGTCAAGTATCTTTTCCTTAGACCATGAGATCGTGTAACTCCCGGATACCGTAGGAGTGCTTTGGGTATACCAAACGTCACAACGTAACTGGGTGACTATAAAGGTAGACTACGGGTATCTCCGAAAGTGTCTGTTGGGTTGACATGGATCAAGACTGGGATTTGTCACTCCGTATGACGGAGAGGTATCACTGGGCCCACTCGGTAATGCATCATCATAATGAGCTCAAAGTGACCAAGTGTCTGGTCACGGGATCATGCATTACGGTACGAGTAAAGTGACTTGCCGGTAACGAGATTGAACGAGGTATTGGGATACCGACGATCGAATCTCGGGCAAGTAACATATCGATTGGCAAAAGGAATTGTATACGGGGTTGATTGAATCCTCGACATCGTGGTTCATCCGATGAGATCATCGTGGAGCATGTGGGAGCCAACATGGGTATCCAGATCCCGCTGTTGGTTATTGATCGGAGAGTCGTCTCGGTCATGTCTGCTTGTCTCCCGAACCCGTAGGGTCTACACACTTAAGGTTCGGTGACGCTAGGGTTGTGAAGATATGTATATGCAGTAACCCGAATATTGTTCGGAGTCCCGGATGAGATCCCGGACGTCACGAGGAGTTCCGGAATGGTCCGGAGGTAAAGAATTATATATAGGAAGTGCTGTTTCGGCCATCGGGACAAGTTTCGGGGTCACCGGTATTGTACCGGGACCACCGGAAGGGTCCCGGGGGTCCACCGGGTGGGGCCACCTATCCCGGGGGGCCCCATGGGCTGAAGTGGGAGGGAACCCAGCCCAAAGTGGGCTGGGGCACCACCCCCCAAGGGCCCATGCGCCTAGGGTTGGGGGGGAACCCTAAAGGGGGCGCCCCCTTGCTTGGGGGGCAAGCCCCCCACCCCTTGGCCGCCGCCCCCCTAGTAGATTCCATCTACTAGGGCCGGCCACCCCCCTTGGCACCCCTATATATAGTTGAGGAGAGGGGAGGACTTCATACCTCAGCCTTGGCGCCTCCCTCTCTCCCCGTTACGTCTCTCTCTCTCGTAGTATAGGCGAAGCCCTGCTACTGTGACGCCCTGCATCCACCACCACGCCGTCGTGCTGCTGGATCTTCATCAACCTCTCCTCCCCCCTTGCTGGATCAAGAAGGAGGAGACGTCTCCCGTCCCGTACGTGTGTTGAACGCGGAGGTGCCGTCCGTTCGGCGCTTGGTCATCGGTGATTTGGATCACGTCGTGTTCGACTACATCATCACCGTTCTTTGAACGCTTCCGCACGCGATCTACAAAGGTATGTAGATGCATCTGATGACTCGTTGCTAGATGAACTCCTAGATGGATCTTGGTGAAACAAGTAGGAAAATTTTTGTTTTCTGCAACGTTCCCCAACACCTAGCAGTCGGGACCGCAGCCAAAAAATGGGTCTGCATCGCTGCTTGCCACCCAGATTCTGCCTCTAAGGGACCTATGGCAGCACCGGCCAGAGGTAATCCCAACAAGTAAGACACATCCTGTAAAGTAGGCGCCATCTCTCCCCAGGGAAAGTGAAACGTATGTGTCTCTGGTCTCCATCTATCTACTAAGCAGGTAAGGAGTGACTTGTCATAAGAGAAACGTTTCACTTGCCTCTTGTGTAACTGCAATGGTTCACCTGCCTCATCTAAGTCCGGACTATCAATCCACTCATCCAATGTACCCTCAACCAATCGTGCCGAGGGTAGAAGTCCAGCCCAACTTAACCTACAAAATAAAGAGATTGTTAGAGGTTATGAAAAGTATGTCAAATATAGTAAGTCATTATATGGACTCCATTATATGCACACATACCTATCAACCCATGAATCGTGTATCAGCCAGTTAGTCTTTGGGGTACGAGTGACCAACACGTCTAAGTTGTTGCCCGCTTCCGTAAGGGCGCTCCGGTGCTTTCTATCGATGTTACCATTAAGCAACGGATACGAAGACATATCTGCAATTCAAACAACAAATCTCAGATGCAAATAAAACATAGTACGACATATTACAAATTATAACATAGTCCTGACATATTACGAATTAAAACATAGTCCTAACATATTACAAATTAAAACATAGTCCTGACATATTACAAATTAAAACATAGTCCTGACATATTACAAATTAAAACATAGTCCTGACATATTACAAATTAAAACATAGTCCTGACATATTACATATTAAAACATAGTCCTGACATATTACATATTAAAACCCACTACGACACATTATATAGCTTGTGAGTTATTTCTTCCTCGTCCGCCCCTTCGGCCTCGACTACCACGACCACGTCCGCCTCTTTCTCCTGTTGTCGCAGCCGTCTATGTGGAAGCACTCGTCGATGCGGAAGCACCATCTTTGTTCAGGTTGGGACAATATTTCATCCTATGCCCATAAGCCGCGCATAACAAACATTGTCTGGTTGCTCCACCAGCTTCAGACTGGTCCATATCGTTCCGGATGCGACGGGCCTTTCGTCTTCCCCTACTTGTTCGCCGAAGGTCTGGATGCGGGATGTATACTCTCTCACCGTCGTTTACCTTGTTGAAATTGCCGACGACTCTAAACCCTGTCATCTGGCCTATCCAGGTGTTGAGCACTGCCTCTTTTAAATAGTATGGGGACACGAAGGATATAGCATCCAACTCAATCTGGCCACAGGCAGCCAACACATGAGAGCAAGGTAGGTGCAACAACTTCGGTTTGTTGCATGTACACTCACACGTTGGATAAAATTCCGTTCCAATTTTTATCTCGTGTGTCTTCACCTCATTTTCAGAACCAAAACCATCGGTAGGAAGCTAAACCTCATACCTCCTTTCTTGATTCCCTATGAGTTTGACAGTGTGCTTCTTTGCTTTCTCTATCTTCTTTGCCATGTATTCCATGACACGGCTACAATAAGGTGTGTTCTGATTATCTTCAATATGCTTCTTTGCTAACTCGTGCCTTTCTCTAAAATATCTCAAAGTGCCATGGAATACAGCCTCCACAATTGCTGTGAGTGGCAATGCTCTATTCCCTCTCAGCACAAAGTTATACACCTCTGCAAGATTGGTTGTCATGTGGCCATACCTAGCTCCATGTGTGTCATGCAGCAAAGACCAATTCATTGGAGGCTCTTTCTCTATCCACTCAGAAAAATTCTTTATTGCCCTTCCCTTATTTCTCTTAGTATTAGGAGGGTCAATTGCTGGCAAGTCACAAAGACCTACTGGCTCCTCTAGCTCCGCGATGAGTGCTGCTAATTTAACCTGATCTTCTTCCATTTTCTTCCTCGCACGGACCTGCTTCTTAGTAAACTCATCTAGTTTTGACCAAATAAATTCGTATTTGTGCTGCTGGCTCTGGTTGCATAATTTTTTGAACAAGTTCATCAACCGCTTGTTCTTGAACTGTGAGAAAAAATTAGCCCCAAGATGGCGCATGCACCACCGGCTCTGCAAGTCCCTCCAAGGTGTTGGTTCGTCATCTGTTGGATTACGAAGTGTCTTCACAGCCTTCAATATACCAGCATGTCTGTCATGAATGACACACACGTTTGGTCGGTCCTTCACGATGGCAATTTTCACTTGGCGGAAGAACCATACCCAGCTGAGAAAGTTCTCACCCTCCACAAATGCCATGGCAAGTGGGATGATTTGATTGTTCCCGTCCACACCAATAGCAGTCAGGATTTGCCCTCTATACTGACCGGTCAAGAAGGTACCATCCACAAACATAACAGGAGGACAATGCCGGAAAGTTTCGATGCACATAGCAAAAGAGAAGAACACTCGTTTCAACACCTTGAAATCTGGTATACTCAGCAACCTCATGTGTTGTACGTTCACATAAGTGCCGGGATTCCTCTCCTCTAGTATGCCCAGGAGACGGACAACATTATCATATGAGTCGAAGAACGTCCCAAACCTTTCCTCCATAGCCTTCTGCTTAGCCCTCCAAGCCTTCCCATAAGGAATGACATAATTCCATCTGACCTTCACTGCTGTCTGGATGTGTTTTGCTTCCATATCTTTCTTCTCTACTATCTCAGTATACATGAGTTGCGCAATAAGACTTGAAGTCAGGTTCGGATGCTTCACCAGCAGGTTCTTCCTCACACAATTATGTGGGACGACAATGGTGACAACCCAGTGGATGTCATACTTCAGCACGTGCTCGTGCACCTTCCCAGGACAACCTGTTACAACACATTTCACGGTATAGTTTGCTGGACTTGATATGTGTGTCCGGAAAACCCTCTGCATAGACATAGCCCACTTTATCACCGCATACTTCATTTTTTTTCTTTGTATCAAACATAGCCCCTATCTGTACTTGGTTCAGATTATACTGCCATGGAGTCTCATGGCCATCGTTGACCGTAAGGCCGGTGGATATGTCCTGCTCCCATGCAGAAGGAATCGGTACCTCCACTTCATCCTCAGAATTTTCAGAATCCAGTTCCTCCACCAATCCATCCTCGTCCTCTTCCTCCATCACCCTCTACATTTCATCCCCTTCCTCATCCCCATCAGCAATACCAAAACCAGCTAATATTATCGACTGGCTACTCTGCCCAGTATCAGGACCACAAACATTGTGTGGCACGTAGTCTGACTCTTTCTCAGGTTGGCTAGCATCCACATCTTGTGGCTGTGATCCGGATAAAACAATCTCGTTAGCCACTTCACTTCCTTGGCCGGGTTCATACCCCCTGTGGAGTTGTATGGTATTCTCCTCCTTCGGCACAGGTTGCACAAGTGCATATGGGTGGATTCTTCAGTCTCGGCACCGTCTTAACAAGGGCAACCAATGCTGGCTCCTATCTACCGGCATCAACTCCCACTTGACATTTTTACAAGATTTGGTCCACAATGCATGAATACTGACGGAACATACTTCAGGATCCAGCCCGAAACTAGTTGTCAACCAGTACTTCAATTGTCTAATGTCCAGTCTGTCCGGGTCTGCTAGTGTCATGACGCCATTTTTTAACTCGCTAAGATCAACCCCCAACTCATTATATCAAACATTACCAGCGCCGTAGTAAACATTCAGATTTACTGATTCGGACATTTTCACCTGTCAGACATTGCCATCTTCTCATTAATCACAATGAACACTAATATTATCCGCTACACTAACTAAAATCCGCTAAAATGCCACCACATACAAATTAACACTAACACAATTTTTATTATCCGCTAAACTAACACAATCATTATTATTCTGCTACACTAACACAATTATTACTCCGCTAAAATGCCACCACATACAAATTAACACTACAATTCGCAATATAATTTATCTACGCTAACTAAACTATGCAACTCAGAGAAAATTTGTGAGGAGATGATTATACCTTAGCGGAGGTGCTTGCACCACTGAACAATGACAGCACCACCGCCGCCCCCTCGACGACCGGAGCTTCAACTCCAGTCACCCCCAAGCCGCACCTCCTCCTCCACAGCTGCTGCTCCTCCTCATCAACACCTCCTGCCCAACCGCATCTCCTCCTCCCCACCATGGCTCCTCCTCCCCACCATGTCTACTCCTCCCCAAACGCACAGAAAACTATCCCATAGCAAAAAAAAACACCGTAGGCCGTTTGAGATTGCTACGATCTACCGATTCGGTGGCTTAGATGTGAAAATGGGTGGCAAACGGAGGAGATCAGCTAGGGGTGGTGAGGTACAGAGAAGAAACGAGAGAGAGAAAGAAGAACAGAGGCGAACAGGCGAGAGGAAGGAGACGCCGCGCGGTGCCTTATCCGGCACTTTTCGGTGGATGCGTGGCTGAAAAGTACTTCGGCCGCTGCCTGGCCGAAAAGGCCCACTTCGGTCGGCCCCAGGCCGAAGCTACTATTTTCGGCCATACTTCCACCGGCACTCGGTTTTCGGCCCAGCTAGGCATATCTTCGGTCAACCGCGGGCCGAAAAGCCCATTTCGGCCAAGCTGCGACCGAAAAGTGCCACTTCGGCCCACACCTGCCCGACGGGCTACTAGTTTTGGTTTTTTTGCATTACTGCTATAATTCTCGAAAATGCTATATAATATATCATAGTTTTGAAAAAAAATCTATAATTAACTGGCATGGAAATCTTTTCTTCTTCTTCTTCTTCTTTTTTGAATTTGACCGGGGCCATGTGTCAGCATCGTACTGTCAGGTAGGTTCATGAGCGGACCAGCTCCTCAGGTCTATACACTTGTGCCTCTCCCAGCTGCCTCGTGGCGCCCAGACCCTTCGAGAGAAAACAAGCATGGCCGATTCCTACAAACAAAAACTCGGCAATCTCTCCACCGCTTCTCTCAGAAGGCCAGAACCCAGCAAAGCACTTGCCCTGTTTCGGCGCGCTGCTTCAGGACGCGAGTGTTGATCACACAGGCCCGAGGCAAGATGGCGCGCAGGCCGGGGGCGGAGGAGGAGAGGCCGTGGGGGCTGGCTGAACACGGGAGGCTGGGGAAACGGAAGGTGGTGGGCGTGGTGGTGCTGGACGGATGGGGCGAGGCGCCGCCCGACCCCTTCAACTGCATCCACGTCGCCGACACCCCCACCCTCGACGCCCTCAAGAAGGTACCTGCGTCTCTCTTCTCTTCTCTCACGCTGCTTCATCGGTTCCGGTTCGGTTCCTACATGCGGATGGAGATCCTTTGCTTGTGTGGTTGCATGGCATGGCAGGGTGCTCCGGAGAGGTGGAGGCTGATCAAAGCTCACGGCACGGCCGTGGGGCTGCCTACGGATGATGACATGGGGAACAGCGAGGTCGGCCACAATGCGCTTGGAGCCGGCCAGATATATGCCCAGGGGTAATGCTCCCAATGCTACATCCACGGCCAATTAAGGGCTCCTTTGATTCAAAGGATTTGCATAGGAATTTTGAAGGATTGGTATCCGTAGGAATTTTTCCTATGTTGATTGTTTGATTTATAGGATTGAATCCTATAGAAATTTTTTCCAAAGGAATTTTTTGTACTACTTCTCATAGGATTTCTAGCATCCACTCAAACCTCTTTGAAAGAATCCTTTGTTTTTCCTATGATGCTCAAACAATCTAAAACCCTATAGGATTGAGATGAGCATGACATTCCAATCCTATGTTTTTCCTATTCCCATGTTTTTATAATCCTGCAAATCAAAGAGGCCCTAAGTATGGTTTACGGGGGTTGAGATCCTCTACAGTACTATACGGTGCTGTAGTGCGGATGACATATGGGCCGGGTCCACACGGCAATGATAGTACTGCATCATACAGTACTGCAGACGATCCTAGCCCGGTTTATGGGGGATTGGCCAGTTGGCAATTTTTGATTGGAGGTAAGAGGGGAGGCCGGCCCCACCCCTGTTGAATTTTTTTGGGGGGGGGGGGGAGGATTAGGAGGAAGGTTACGTAACATCTTTCGTAGGTGTAGTATTATTGCTAGTACAACCTCCGTCCGGAATTAACTGTCTCTGAAATGAGTGTTATGAGTGTATCTACATGTGTTTCGGTGTGTAGATACGCTACAGTTAATTTCGGACAGAGTGAGTACTAGAATAATAAGATTTGCAGTGTGTTACGAAAAATTTGTGGAAGCCATATAAGGACACTTGTTTATTTATCTCTTAAAGGTGGCTATCTTACTCCTTAGGACCTCTTTGATTCAAAGGTTTTTCATAGGTGTTTTAAGGAATTTCACTCCTTAGGATTGTTTATTGAAATTTCTATTTGCGAGTTATTTATTGCCAAAGAGGAGTCGGGTGCTACTTATTTCCAAAGAGAGTCGGGGAGTACTCGCCTCCGGAGAATACACATGAGATTTGTAGGAATTTCCCTACGTGGGTTGTTTGATTTGTAGTAGTATTGAATCCTATCAAGCATTTTCTCAGTGATTTCCTTGCGTAACATTTCAAAGAAACTTTTATGTTTGCTCAAACCTCTTGGAAAGAATCCTTTATTTTCTTACAATACAATCGATCATTTTTTGGTACACATTCATTCGTGTAGGATTCGAGTGGGCCAGTGTTATGACCGGCTTGGTCTATTCTAGGAAGAGGCCCACCGGGCATTAGTATTAGGGGCTTGGCCCACAAGTTATCTTAGGCAAGTTATCTTAGGAAAGTTATCTTAGGCTAAAGTTATAAATACTCATGTAAGGCATCGTTTTGAGGCAAGCAATAAAGACGACTATTATCTTTTGTTGCCCGGCTTCTAGAGGAGCCGGAAACCCTAGCCGCCGCAGCCAAGCCGCCGCCGCCCTCAACCCTAGCCGCGATGGCGCCCTGCCGCCGTCGCGCCCGTTCCTCGCCGCGTCCACTCCCTCCTTGCCCCTACAACCTTCGCAGTAGAGCCGGTAGGAACCCTAGTCCTACCAATTTGGTATCCCTAGGATCACAGTGGCGAACGGCGATTGCCTCCGGTGTCATGGGCTAGCCCGCGACATTCCCATCTCCATCGGCGGCGAACACTTTTCCATCACCTGTGCTGGGATCGATCTGGGCTGCTTCGACTTCATCCTCGGGGTGGACTTTCTCCGGACCCTCGGCCCCATCCTGTGGGATTTCGACGCGCTCACGATGACATTCTGGCGGCAGGGCCGCCGCATCCGGTGGGAGGGCATTGGGGGCGCCGCGCCTGCCGTGCCACACCTCCAGCTGGCTGCCGCGTCCTCGGAGGCCGAGCACCCCCTGCTGGATTCTCTTCTGCAGCAGCACAGCGACCTCTTCAACGATCCGCGGGATCTTCCGCCTGCCCGGGTGTACGACCATCATATTCACCTCGTACCAGGCTCCACTCCGGTGGCGGTGCGACCCTACCGCTACCCCCAGCTGCAGAAGGATGAGTTGGAGCGCCAGTGTGCCCTGATGCTCGCCGCAGGCATCATCCGGACCTCCACGTCGCCCTTCACGGCGCCGGCGCTTCTCGTCCGTAAGTCAGATGGCACATGGCGCTTCTGCATCGACTACCGCGCCCTCAACGCACTCACGCTCAAGGACAAGTTCCCTATACCGGTGGTCGACGAGCTCTTGGATGAGCTCCATGGGGCACGCTTCTTCACCAAGCTCGATCTCCGGTCGGGCTATCATCAGGTGCGCATGCATCCGGACGACATCGCCAAGACGGCGTTTCGCACCCACCATGGCCACTTCGAGTTCTTGGTGATGCCTTTCGGCCTCGCCAACGCCCCGGCGACGTTCCAGGCCCTGGATGAACGACGTCCTTCGACCCTACTTACGGCGGTTTGTGCTTGTTTTCTTTGATGACATCCTTATCTACAGCGCCACCTGGGACGAACATCTCCAGCACGTCGCCATCGTCTTCAACGAGCTTCGGGCGCACCACCTCCACCTTAAGCGCTCGAAGTGCTCGTTCGGGACGCCTACCGTCGCCTACCTCGGCCATGTCATCTCGGCGACGGGGTGGCTTGGACGCCGATAGGTGGCGGCCGTCTCCGCTGGCCAGCCTCACTCGCCGCGGGCTCCCGCGGGTTCCTCGGACTCGCCGGCTACTACCGGAAATTTATCCGGGAATTCGGACTCATCGCGGCGCCCCTCACGCGGTTGCTTCGCCGCAACGCCTTCGCCTGGGACGACGAGGCGACGACGGCGTTCGAGGCCCTCAAGGGGGCCCTCACGACAGGCCCGTCCTCCAGATGCCCGACTTCGACCGCGTTCGTGGTGGACTGTGACGCCTCGGGCGCCGGGTTCGACGCCGTACTTCATCAGGGCGATGGGCCCCTCCTTTCTTCAGCGGCCTTTCGCTCCGCGCCATCTTAGTTGGCAGCTTACGAGCGGGAGCTCATTGGCCTCGTCCAGGCCGTCTGTCATTGGCGGCCATACTTGTGGGGGCGGGACCTTCCCATTCGCACGGACCCACTACAGCCTGAAGTTTCTTGCTGGATCAAGCGGCTGTCGACCGTTCCGCAGCACCAGTGGATCAGCAAGCTCTTGGCTTCGACTTCTCCGTCGAGTATCGGCCGGGCCGTCTTAACACCGTGGCCGACGCGCTGTATCGCGATTCCCTCGCGCCAATCCGCCGACGCGTCCGCCGGGACGGCCTTGTGCATTCCGCTCCGGGCCATCGATTCGGTCTCTTCACCGACATTTCGACGCGGCCACTTGCGACGGCAAATGACGCCGCACTTCTTCAGCAGCAGCTCGCGGCCGGCGACTTGGAGGAGCCATGGCGCTTCTCTGACAGACTGCTCCTCCATGGGCGCCGGATCTTTGTTCCGGCGCATGATGATCTCCGTCACCAGGTGTTGGCTCGCCCACTCAGCGGGCCATGAGGGTGTGCAGAAAACCCTCCATCGTCTTCGCGCCGACTTCTACATTCCTGGCGATCGTGCGCTGGTCCGCGACTGGGTTCGGTCTTGTCAGACTTGCCAGCGCAACAAGACAGAGACCCTGAGGCCGGCGGGGCTCCTTCAGCCCTTGGAGGTGCCGTCTCAGGTTTGGGCGGATATCTCCTTGGACTTCATCGAGGGCCTTCCCAAGGTGGGGGGCAAGTCAGTCATCCTCACGGTGGTCGATCGCTTCTCTAAGTACGCCCACTTCATCGCGCTGGGCCATCCGTACACGGCGGCATCCGTGGCCCGGGCCTTCTTCGACGGCATAGTCCGTCTACACGGGTTCCCGACGTCGATCGTCAGTGATCGGGACCCAGTCTTCACGGGCCATGTCTGGCGCGACCTCTTCAGGATGGCGGGTGTCCAGCTCCGCCTGAGTACGGCGTTCCATCCTCAGACGGACGGTCAGTCTGAGGTGGTTAACAAGGTCATTGCCATGTATTTGCGTTGTGTGACAGGTGATCGGCCTCGCGCTTGGGTGGACTGGCTCTCTTGGGCGGAGTACTGCTACAACACTTCTTATCACTCCGCCCTGCGCGCGACGCCATTTGAGGTGGTCTATGGTCGACCACCCCCGCCTATACTTCCGGTCGACCCGGAGACGGCTCGGACGGCGGTTGCGGGTGACCTTATCCGCACCCGTGATGAGATGCTGGCTGAGGTCCGTCAGCGTCTCCTTCAGGCCAAGCAGACGGCCAAGCACTACTACGACGATCATCATCACGAGGCGGAGTTCGCAGTGGGTGACTGGGTGTGGCTGCGTCTTCTCCACCGCTCTACGCAGTCACTGGACCCGCGCGCGAAGCGCAAGCTTGGCCCTCGCTACGCCGGGCCCTTCCCTGTCGTGGAGCGCATTGGGAAGGTGGCCTGTCGTCTTCAGCTTCCAGCCCGCGCCCGCATCCACGACGTGTTCCATGTGGGGCTGCTCAAGCCTTTTCATGGCGAGCCACCGGCGGCTCCTCCGGCGCTTCCTCCAACCGCCGATGGTCGCATTCTTCCAGAGCCAGCAAAGGTGTTGCAGGCCCAGCTCCGTCGTGGCGTCTGGTTCGTCCTAATTCAGTGGGCGGGCCTTCCGGAGGAGGAGGCTACTTGGGAGCAGCGTGAAGATTTCCGTCAACACTATCCAGACTTTCAGCTCGAGGACGAGCTGTTTGCGCAGGCGGGGAGAGATGTTATGACCGGCTTGGTCTATTCTAGGAAGAGGCCCACCGGGCATTAGTATTAGGGGCTTGGCCCACAAGTTATCTTAGGCAAGTTATCTTAGGAAAGTTATCTTAGGCTAAAGTTATAAATACTCATGTAAGGCATCGTTTTGAGGCAAGCAATAAAGACTATTATTATCTTTTGTTGCCCGGCTTCTAGAGGAGCCGGAAACCCTAGCCGCCGCAGCCAAGCCGCCGCCGCCCTCAACCCTAGCCGCGACGGCGCCCTGCCGCCGGCGCGCCCGTTCCTCGCCGCGTCCACTCCCTCCTTGCCCCTACAACCTTCGCAGTAGAGCCGGTAGGAACCCTAGTCCTACCAGCCTGACATTTCAATTTTGTGTTCTTTTTCTACTACTTTGTTTTTGGGATCTTCCTAATTGTTATCAAAGCCAGTGACACTATAGTAGTAATAGTGATAATAAACTATGTAAAAGGGATACTTACTATGCTAGTAATAATTATAATAAACACTTTGTAAAGAAATTTGAATACACTATGCGTTGTGTGTGTAGGTTTGTTGCCGACTTTAGTCATTTTAGATATTGAACTTGTATGTTGGCTTTCTATGCTGGTATAATGTATGAACAAATGGAGGCATGTGACCTAGTGGTCGTTCATATACACCTTGGTTTAATCCTTGCGATTGACATTGTAACCGTACTTGTTCCGGTTACTCGGGCGGGACAAAATGTGATGGTGTTAAGTAGGCGAGGGAGTGTGCGGGTCTGCGTGCTTTGCGATGGTGTGTGCGGGTTAGTGCTAGCATAAGGACAACAGTCATGTATGACCAAAGCGACCAAGTTAATTTCAGTACAACTACCTTGGTGAAGCTACTTATTAAGCAAAAGTTAGTGATCATTTGTGCACAACGTGCAGTGCAAAACTGGTGGATTTGGCGCTTGACTCTGGGAAGATATATGAGGGGGAGGGTTTTAAGTACATCCAGCAGTCTTTTGACACCGGTACTTTGCACCTCATTGGTTTGCTGAGCGATGGGGGCGTGCATTCAAGGATCGATCAGCTGCAGGTTACACCATTTTTCTTCTAAGCAGAGTTCATTCTGCAGTGTAGTTCCAGGCTGATGTGAATGATTTGGCTGTGGCAGCTGCTTCTGAAGGGGGCTAGTGAACATGGAGCGAAGAGGATACGGGTTCATATCCTTACCGACGGTCGCGACGTATTGGATGGAAGCAGTGTCACATTCGTGGAAACGCTTGAGAATGATCTGGCTAAGCTACAGGAGAAGGGTGTTGATGCAAGGATTGCATCTGGTGGAGGCAGGATGTATGTTACAATGGACCGCTATGAGGTGATCTCTCCTATCCTATCCTACTTCAAAAAATTGTGTGTTTCTTCAGGGATGTACCCTGCAGCAGCAATACTGCAATTATAACTTCTTTTTTGCGAGATACTGCAGTTATAACTTTGTATTTCTTGTTGTTATGCAGAATGATTGGCAAGTTGTGAAGCGTGGCTGGGATGCCCAGGTTCTTGGTGAAGCCCCACACAAGTTTCCAAGTGCCCTTGAAGCCGTGAAGAAGCTGAGGGATGATGATCCCAAGGCCAACGACCAGTATTTACCCCCGTTCGTCGTCGTCGATGAAAGCGGAAAACCTGTTGGGCCCATAGTGGATGGAGACGCTGTTGTGACATTTAACTTCAGAGCTGATCGAATGGTGATGCTCGCAAAGGCGCTAGAGTACGAGGACTTGGACAAATTCGACCGTGTCAGATTCCCGAGGATTCGCTACGCCGGTATGCTTCAGTATGACGGCGAACTAAAGCTCCCAAGTCATTACCTTGTTGCTCCCCCGGAGATAGAGAGGACGTCCGGCGAGTACCTGGCGCACAATGGCGTACGCACCTACGCTTGCAGGTACATACTTTTGTGCTGTATAAAGAGCTTCTATCTCTGAACATTCTGGTACTTGAGCATGTCTTGTGGTTTTGACCTGTAGCGAGACAGTGAAATTTGGTCATGTCACCTTTTTCTGGAACGGGAATCGGTCGGGCTACTTCAACCCAAACCTGGAAAGGTACGAAGAAATTCCCAGTGACACTGGTATACCCTTTAATGTACAGCCAAGAATGAAGGCCGTGGAAGTTGCAGAGAAGGCACGGGATGCCATCCTCAGTGGCAAATTTGATCAGGTACTTGGCACAATGAGATCCTCCTCAAGCATAAATCCATGCATATGCATATGCATGTGCAAGTAGACAAATGAGATACTCATTTGTAACTGTTAATTGGCAACTACGGTGAGTAGTAAAACAGAGTGATGTGGTGGTTTTGTAGGTACGGGTAAACATCCCGAATGCAGACATGGTTGGGCACACAGGTGACCTTGAAGCCACCATCGCTGGGTGCAAGGCCGCTGATGAAGCCGTCAAGATTATTCTTGACGCCATTGAACAAGTAGGTGGCATCTTCGTGGTCACCGCTGACCATGGCAATGCCGAGGACATGGTGAAAAGAGACAAATCCGGGAAACCGATTCGCGACAAAGACGGGAATGTGCAGCCCCTTACCTCACACACACTGAATCCAGTGAGTGCACATTTCATCATCAGACGCCCGGTGCTATGTATATCTATATGCACGAGCACGACTGAGTGTCCCGTTCTCATCGTCTTACTGAACCCGGCTGCAGGTCCCCATCGCCATCGGAGGTCCAGGGCTTGCGCCAGGGGCTACATTCCGGGAGGACCTTCCGGATGCCGGGCTCGCTAACGTCGCGGCGACACTCATCAACCTCCATGGTTTCGAGGCCCCTCGTCACTATGAGCCAACTCTCATCCAAGTCTCGCCGGTTCCCTTCTGAATCCGTCATCTGCCGTTCCCCTTCCCTTTCTGTGATTGGCGCAGCCATGCTTATGTCTACCTAGTAAATAAATGTCCACCCATGTACCACCATTTTCTTTCTTTCTTTGAATTGATGTCCACTTCTGTATCTGAATCCGTCCGTGTGTGGTGATACCGTACCCGTATGTAGTAGGAGTATCTATTTTGTGCCTCTTTTTCCTGGGTTTAGGTTTGTTGGGAGAGCGCTTCTGACCTTTGTAATCATGCAGCGTTTTCAGGATGATTGCTTGGCACGCTCCAAATTCAGTGAGAATTATTTTTTTACGCCAAATACGTAGCTAAATGAGAACTTGGAACAAGAAGTCGCCTTCAGAGTTTTAGCTTTAAAAATCCCAGAGGTTCGCGACACCAACAGTAGATCATCAATCAGTTCTAGTCAAGCTGCCTGATATAACCAACTAGCTGGATGCAGTTAAATCTGTTTTTTTTCTTTTGCAGCAGTCATCAGTCAAGATCACCCGCAAAAAAGAAAAATAGTAGTACCAGTCAAGATAACATACCGGTCATCTAAAACAACTCAGAAAAATACTTAAAAGATGTACAGCAAGACATGAGCAAAGTAATGATATGCGGACCGCTAAGGAGAAGCTAATATCGAAGAGCAGGAAAGCAGAACCGGACACAAACAACCTGGCTCCGTTCTCAACAATCAGTCACCTCAATCCATTTTTACATCTAACGTATAACAACGCATGCTATCTATCGAAGCTTTGACTCGTTGGTTTTGCTGCTCCGGAAGTTTGAGAGGGAGAAGAATGACCTTGATGCTGCTGCAAGTACAAAGAGGCACAAACAAATGTATTAGTGGTGCTTTCACGTCTACTCAACTCTAGTACTCCCTCTGTTCCGAATTACTTGTCTCGGATATGGATGTATCTAGAACTAACATACATCTAGATACATCCATTTCTACGAAGTAATTCCGAACGGAGGGAGTAGATACAAGTGACCATAATTTTGTTTGGGTAAAAGGAACTAGCCTTTAGTTGACGGTGCAGCTCCAGGCCTGTCCCGTAGCCTATCCGAGCCTGTGGCATTGAAGCTGCTGGCCGTTGATTGAGCTGAAAAACAAGAGGTTTAGATTCGACAAGGTAGACCTGCAATTTTATTCATAGGAAAATGAATAACTACGTGTATTTCATAGAAACACATAACGGTTATGTTTATGTAGATTCACTTTGCGCTATCATATTGTCGATGTTACGTTGCGGCGCGCTGTGTATGACCATCTTGGAAGGAACTTTAGATGTAAAATACTGAGAGCCTCAAGCACTAAAGTATGAGATGCTTTCTGCTTGAAAACTACAGCATGTAGGATGAGAAGCTCCCGCTGAATTATGGCTGTAGAAGTACCTGATAAGATGCTATTAGTCTTGGAACCATCAAAAGTTCTCCTGCTGGAATTTACACCGTCACCAGCACCGGATTCTTCTTGTTCATCCTCTCCATCAGAAACCACAGATGGGCTGGCCAAACCATTAGTGTTGTTGTCTCCTTTGTTTTTCCGAGCAAATTTAAGAAGTCTCTTGAATCCTTTTGGAGAATCTTTATGAAAAACTATTGCGGGTGGGTTTTCAGCATTTCCCCACTCGATTATTTCTGGTTCGTTGCTATCTGCTTGCAACATTTGTGACAACGAATGACGGATTCTTGGGCTTGATGACGGCAATGGTTCAATTGCTGGCGAGGTGACATCCTCGCCTGTCACGCTTTCACCCACATCAGTAACTTCTTGATGATCCACTTCAACCCAGGCAGCTGATGAGATGTCCATGTCCTCGTCAAGAGGTTTGACCTCAACGACAGAGGGCTCAACCTGGTCACTGGGGCCCATTTCGGCTGCGCTTAAACTCGAGCCCGGGTTTTCTGTTTTTTCAACATGTAAGTCATTATCGATCGAAATTTCTAAATTTTCATCAACATCATGTGCTGGTTGAGCAAGATCAGCCTCTGGTACCTTGGTAGTTGGCTCGGTTGTCACAGGAGATTGCTCCTTATCTTCCGCACGGGTAACAATTCCACTGCCCTTTGAAGAATCACCAAGCTGCGGCACTTTACTCTTAACAGCACCAGAACCAACACCTTGACTAATCCCAGTGGCTTTCTTCACGGGTTTGGGTTCTACTGGTACAACACTGCTTTTCTTTGGGACCTTGTTATACATGCCTGACTTTGTCATTGCACTTGATTTTTCTTCTGATGCAGGTGAACTTTTTGCCACTCTGCTCGGCTTTGTTGCTGTCCTTGTCTTCTTATCTTCCTGCCCCTTAATGGCTGGCTTTGTCGCAGTCACAGGTTCCTTCTTGTTCTTCACTGCTGGAAGGGGTTTCTCCACCTTTGAAATCGGCTGAGGTGCCAAGGATGCTGTCGCGGTCCTTCTCCGGCTAGTTGGTGTCGATGTTGAAACTGCTCCAGGAGAGTTTTTAGTTTTCTGTGCAGTACTACTAGTTGCTTTAGTCAAAGATCCTGACCATGAACTACGGGTAGCTGGTGCAGGTGATGGTTTGGGGGAACTTTTTTTTGCTGGTGTCTTTGAGATCACTTCCTTTGGCAAGACTGGAGGTGATGAATTTCTCCTTGCCCTTTGTGGAATAGGTGAGTTGCGCTTCTCTGTTATGATGCTAGTCTTGGGGGTAACTGCTGCTCTGTTCTGCCCAACGGATTCCTTCAAGAGCTTGGTGCTCGTCTCCTTTGCTGGTCGCGTTACACCTTTCTCTGTTCGAACCTTCGTGTCTCGCTTCTCTCTTTGAAGTCCGCCTTTCTTCTCACTTGCAGAAATGAGCCCGGTAGCAGTTACATTGGCGCCTGCAAACTTCCCAGGCATGACCTCCATCATTTTCATTAACATCTGATTAAGTTCGGCTTCCTTCTGGCGATTCCACTCAGCAGAGGCCATTGCCCTATCACTGTTTGACTCCTGCCCAGAATGTGTTTGTTCAGCAGAAATGTTAGTGTGGGATGAGACCACATTTTCCATGTCCGACACTGTGATGCCATGGCCATCAGCATCGTAACTTCCTGCCTCAGGTGCAACTACACTGTTTGGCGCTGCATCTGTCTCAGCCTGTAATTCAGCTTCATTCTTCTCTGCATCAGATGCCATATTGTTAGATTTGCTTTGAGAGGTAGAATCTGAGGTCTTTTCTCCCGATGTATTGCTGTTCAAAGAGTCACCCATTCCTGAACTCCACCGACGCAGTACAGATTTGGTCGCGACCAAGCCGGCTTTCTTACTTTCAGAATCCAGATTCTCACCCTTCTGCTTCTTCTCGAAAAGGCTAATCGCATCTTGCACGCTCATTCTTCTTACATTATTGTCGGATCTCCTTGGCGGCTGGTCTGTTTCACCATTGCAGCTGCTTTCATCATCTTTATCCAAAGCAACTCTCTGGCTAGGAGGGAAGTAACTTAGGCTCTTGATGGCAATTGGCATTGACCTACGAGATCCTGATCTCCCAATTTGAACCCTTCGCATTGGAGAAGCAGACCTCCTAGGAGAAGCAGATCTCATAAGGGGGCGGCTTCTTTCAACAACAGCTTCATCTTCATCGGTGGACTCAGAGGAATCGTCGCTTTCCATTGACATTTTACGTTCAACTTGTGCAAGCTTTGCTGGGGAAACATTACTGGTGATAGGCCTTTGGATATTGGTTTGGGAACTGATATCACGAGTCTCAAGTGCATCATCCTTTCTCTCAGCAGTAGAAGCTTGGTGTGGGGGTAGCACAGAGGGCTGGCAATCCCGGATCAACAGTAGGCACCTCACCAACCAACTAAAGCAAAACGAGAAATGATGACAATTAGCTTCTTGTATCACACAAAAAAAAGTACAATGGAATGACCTTGTAGAAATGATCTGATTGTGTGCGTGTGTGTGTGTGTGGGAGGATAAGTTTGTAGTGATTTTTGCAGCATACCTAAACTCTGATGTCCCAAAATGCTGAACAAAACCAGACAAATCTGATACTTCTTTATTCAACAACTTAGAGCCAACTGCTCGACTCAATAATACCAAGATTTCTTCTTTCAGTGCTGATAGCCTCAAATCCAGTGCTCGAAGTAACTCGTTCCTTCAACATTTAGTTATAGAAAATGTCAACTAATAGATGGGAAAAAATAGTGACAGAAAAAGGAAAAAGAAAAGGCTTTACTTTGTAGCCACTGAGGAGTTTGGGCCAATATTTCCCTGAAAGTAATTTTGAGAACTAAAATGTGAGCAAACAAAACATAAAAATGCACAAAAACATAAAGCCATCAGAAGTTTTGCACAAATGGAAATTACCTGCTGTGGTTTGCCAACGGTGCTGGAGAGACCACCTGCAAATTAGAATATCATCATAAACTGAGCACTCTACCAACATTAGCCAGAATAAGACATTCTGTAAAGAAATCCCTTGCCATCCATAGAAATTGCTTGTACTAAGTCAAAACTAAAAACAGTTACCTATAGGTTTTAGTGCTCAATTTTTTTAATAGAGTGTTTTCATTTGCATTGACGCGCATGCAGAAATGTGAAGTGTGAACATTTTCAACAAACCCAAAGATAATATTTTAGAGCATCAAAACATTTTATGTCAGACCAAATGCCTCGGGTTCCGATTTTTTTAAGTCAAAAGAAGGGTTGAACTTATCCAATTAGAGCAAATAGTGTCTGCCAAAATGCATTTGCCTATATAAATCACGTGTGAGTGCAAGACAGCAATTTTTATTATGTTTTCACGTCTTTGACAGATAGATAATTTCTAGAATTTGCAGCAGGCAGCTAATTTCTTCTAGTGATAGGCAAAGAATCATGGGTACGATAGTAGGATTCGTTATCTATGGACACAAGCAAACAAAATGGATGGACCAAGGAAAATATGTCAATGGCCTCAATGCACCAACAAAGTCTTAAAGATATCAAAACACAATGCACCAACAAAGTCACCAACTAAATAGTCAAGGAACCAACTAAAGTCACCAATGAAGTACTGTGATTCATCAACCATTTGAGTGTTATGCTTGACAAAAAATGTGATTTCAACCAGGGAATGAGTAACAGGCTCTAAGAGTAGAACTAAACTGTTATTAAGTCCATCACTCATAGCACTAAAATGGTAAAGTGAATCCAAAATTTGATTAGATAGGCTTCATAAAAAGGAGACAAAAGCCATATTGCATACAGCCATACATGCTGAAAGGTTGTGATGGCTTTCGAGTACAAAGAACAATGGAAGAAGCAAGACTTTCTTTGAATGTACCTGTCAAAGCACCACCCATAAGATTTTGTTGTTCCTGCATAAAAAATGGATTTTGTTATTTACGGCGTCTGCTGTTTTTCTAGATAAGAACTGAACTTAAATGTGCAAGCAAACTTAGCACAGAAAATTTGTTTTACTTCTTTTGGGACAAAATTATGATACCTTGGACTGTAGATAATCATGAAACTTTCTAGTTTCCTCCAGCTGAGACATTTCCTGTAAAATCCCATTCGCCGTTTTGGATGCATCAGGCGAATTTATGATATGTAGAAATCTGGTAGGGATGTTCAATTTAGTTACGATTACAACTATAAAAAACACAAGTAACTAGAAAAAGGTTAAGGTGAAAGACCTCTCTAAGGTGGATTTTGTGAACCAGGTAGAGCCTTTTGCATCCCCAGCCAATAACAGCTTAAAAGAGCCACTTGATGAACGTGATTGGAAATTTTTGGCATCTTCCAAGTGCAGGACTAGTTGGTCGAAAGGACCAGATGCTACTGATTCGGCACTCTCTCCATTACAAGCAATTGCCTCATACCTGATGAAGGAAAGGTTTCACAATACTGGGCGGGTCAGAATTTATATCAGAGATTGTGAATCATAAAAGACTCAATATGGCATATCCATGAAACAGTTTTCAGCCAAATGCAGCGACGAAAATCTGAAGCACACTTCATAAGCTCAATCACGGTGAACAGAGTGCTTCACCTGTTCTTGGTCAATGACACTTGGAACACTGCAGAATCAAGCTCCACGTCGCCAGCAACTCTCCCCTCCATTTTGCCCACAACGACAAGCACAGCAACCCTCTATAGATCGTATCTGCTCCTTGTCCACTTCAAATACCTGACAACGGGAATATCAGCAGAAACGTCACCAACCTTGCAAAAGGAAACAGATAACAAAGAAGAGAGATAATGCTACTGCCAAGGTCAGAAACGCTAATATGTCAACATCTATAATAATAAGTGATTAAATGTTCCATGCCCAAATATGCAGGTTACTTTTCAGCATGAGGGTACCAACCAAGCATAGAGCAAACTGATTGTGCATGTATCACCGAACCAACTCCACACCTAAGTCATTCATTCCGCTCGATTATGTTCCCACAGCACAGACAAACTTATAGGCTTCTATAGCGGTAAAATAGCATGTGGTACGAGTGTAGTATGCCTCAATTTCCTTAGTTAACGCAATCAGATTCATAGATCAGAGAAGCAGAAAAGCAGATACAATTCAAACCCAAAAGACAAAATTCTAGTACCATCAGTGCAGATCCTTCATCATCAGAGCTACCAAACTAAGCACTGGACGCATTGAATCCGAAATGGAGGGTTTCTAAGCGATCGAAAGTTTGGAGCCCGCGGGGGCTCCCGGATCCAAAACCCCAAAATCCCTCGCAGACAAAAATCCAAAGCCCTAGAGATCCAGGCAGGCCAACTCCACTGATTCCTGGCTCCTATGGCTCGCCAAAAAACAGAACGGAAGAAGGCGGATCCAGATTCTGGAGTAGACAACGCCCGCTCACCGACCCACTGCCTCAAGCTTCGAGCTCAAGCAAGCCACCCCCACCCAGGTCCGAGGAGACCGCAGCAAAAACACCCGAGAAAACTAAGGCAGGGAGACGAATGCCTCACCAGATCAAGCGGCGGCGGCCTCCGCCTCCCGCATTCGATCCGGCGCCGCGCCGACTGGATCGAGGGCTCGGAAGTGATGGAGAATTTTTGTTCCGTGAGTCACTCCTTTTTTCGCTGGGGGCAGTTGCAGTTGCAGCAGCGAGTGGGGGAATGGACGCCAGGAAAAGGCACAACTGCGGAATGCGGGGTTTAAATGACTGAGGGCCAGTTGAGGAACTGACACTGGGTATTGCACTTATTTACTGTCCCGCCACTGGCCTGGTGTTTTGTGTACCCGTGGAGTGCGCTTGCGGTTTCAAAAGGAGGCCGTCGGTCGGTGGGACGCGTCGGGAGAATTTACCATAACGCCCTTCCGGGGAATTATAGGTAGGAAACGTACTCCGCTTTTGCGCGCGCT
Source organism: Triticum urartu (assembly GCF_003073215.2). Taxonomy (NCBI): domain Eukaryota; kingdom Viridiplantae; phylum Streptophyta; class Magnoliopsida; order Poales; family Poaceae; genus Triticum; species Triticum urartu. The sequence goes on from NC_053025.1 coordinate 392,163,448, forward strand.
GATTTCTTTTTTGTTTAAGAAATCTGATTGACAATTCCGACGAAATATTGAAATGAATAGTAACAATAATACAGTATTGGGGATTGCATCATTCAAATTTAAAGCACATGCGATGGAGAATATCCGGCAAGGAGAATGTTGAGTAATTAGCATTATTCTGTGTAGAATGACTAAACTTAGGTTGGCATAGTGGTGAGTAACTTGGACTAGTGCATGCATATGTTACTAGTCTATGTTAGTATCTTTATAGTAGGTAGTAACATATGGATGATAACATGCAAGTCTTCCTTAATTGAGATATAGACTCATTTTACCTCGGGGTGTGTTATGTTACAGTAACATATTATATTACTACAAGCATCTTTTTTCTCATTATTAACTCCATGCCACATAAGCAATTTTTTCTTAGGATGTGCTATGTTACTACTACCTCCGTTTCAGTTTACAAGTCCTACGCGTATACCTAAATTGTCAATTTTATCACCTTAATATAAACTATATAACACAAAAATTATACGGTTTGAAAATAGAACATCTGAAGTTTATATTGATATATTTTTTGTAATATATGACGTGTATTAGGTTGGTCAAATTGACGACCTAGGGACACGCGCACGCCCTGTAAACTGAGAGAGAGGTAGTACCTAAGTTACGCCCACTATGGCTAGCCTTAAGCAGCAATTAGATTCATACTCTCTCTTTTCCGGTTTATAGATCTTATCTTAAAATTTTAGTTTTTTCATTTTATAAGACTCAATTTGGTTGTTCCCCGTCACATGTTCAGATTCCAAAATATATTAAATCATTACATGCAAGTATTAAAAGAAAATTGATCAATACATATACTTTATGCATGCATGTATTGCAATTAATACATTGGTAAACATAATTTTTTGAGAAAAACAAAAGCACTAATTGTGTGTTTTTGCAAACTACAAAAAGTATTCCACCACTCACCATCTACCTTAGTTGGTGAGATTTTTGAATTAAGCTCTGTAAACCGAAAAGGAATGAGTAGTTCATAGTACAGAACCTTGAACTTGTAGGTAAATTATGTGTTCAACAAATTCAAACACCAAACTCTAAAACCCCAGTAATTGCAGGTCAATTGGTGGAAAAATTATCTGCACATCGATTTGATCGTGATTTTATGGTCAGAGCCACAAGGACACCCAAAACCCACCGTTTGCGTTTGTGATAGCATCGTATTGAAGGAGCAGCCGAAAGATGCGTGTGGTTTGTGCGTATACTACTACATCGTATATGTACATGGATGTTTATGTTGGTGTAATGGACGTTATCTATACTACTATTAAACAAGCAAACATATTCATTGCTAAGTGCACCTAGCCTAAGCTACACAAAATATCATGGACCAATTACAACCTCACGATCAGATTACTTAATTAGATCTAACCATTAAGATTAGACTAACCCTCAGGCAAAACTGCGCTTAGCAATTTTCCTCGGCGGAAGAAAACTCTGCCGTCCCACCTCTGCAAGCGATCATGCAAGCCATGAAAACAGAAAACTGATCGCAATCAGATCGCCTCAAAACAACTACCCCGCGACGCATGCCACCTGCCTCTGCCCGCCGGATGCTCCTACTCCCTCGAGGGTCGCCGCCTGACCCTCCTCCTCTGCCACCGCCGACGCTTGCCTTGCCTCTTTTTCCCTTGTCACCATTGATCTGTGTTGGCCTCCGCCCCCGCCGCCGCTGGCCGGCCTCTCCTTATGCACAGGTCACCACCCACCGCTCCTTCGTTTGGCCGCCGACCGATGCAAGTGGCTGTACACCGCCACTGGCCTATCCTTGCGCGCAGGCCGCACACTCAGGAAGAACGCGATGAAGGAGTAGGTGAAGGACATGATAACGGCGATGATGGAGACAAAGGTGGCCGATCTCCAGGCCCGGGAACTATGAGAGGACGACCTCGGCAAGGCGGAACATCACCAGGTACATCGCCCCATCCTGCTGCAGTTTGCGTCGTGGCCCTTTTAATGGCGGCAGTTGCTGGGCACCACAGACCTGCACTCTCAAGGCAAGGAACTTCTTTCAGTCCATGACTTTTATGAACAAAATATTTACAGATATTCAGAAGCAAAAGAGGCTTAAATAGTAAAACTGTCTGTGCTTACATGATGCCCGTGCCAACTGTGATGCATAGACAACTGTGTACTGTGCATTGCCACACACAGCTACATCTCTAGGCCCTGCATGGACATGATCAAGAGTGTGAGACCCATTTATTCTGCCTAACAACAGACATGCATGCATGCTGCCAATGTCCATCCATACATGCCAGGAGAAGTTAATTCAGGATTATTTGTTACCGAGGCAGGAGCGAACGGCGTCCATGTACATGTGTATAGTTTCGTTTGCCATGGATGGGTTCCGGGAGCGGTAGTAGTCGGAGATGAGGACAACGATGTAGTAGGTGATGTAGGCGCAGGCAATGAGGACGATGGGCCGAGGACCCAGCCCATCTGCGCCACGCTCTGCATTAGCGCCAGCACACCGGACCTTCTATCATTTTGATCTTTGTAGGGATCTTGACCTTAAAAGAGGGTTTCCACAGGTGAAACTGGGCAAGATGTATTGCTCCAAATTTGAATCTCACTACAGCGCACCAGCAATTAGAGGATAGGTATTATTATGAAGATATAAAAAAATCATCGGGTGGATATTTTTAACAAGAAGTACAGAACTAAGTTGTGGTTGAAAAAACACTTCAGCAAAAATGGAATAGCAATGTGATAGCTTTATATAGTGCTTCAGTGATAGCTTTGTACACTGCTTCAGTGTTTATAATGGAGTCCATTGCAGTTTAGATAAATGAAAAAGGAGGGACAACAACACAAAATTCAAGTACAACCAAGCATTTTTATTTGTTTGTGTTTGTAACATTAGTATAACCGAAGTTGCAAACTGGAAGTATGTGAAGGAAACCGTTATAATAAAGTACATAGCAAAAAATAGTAGTACAGTAAAATATGGACACTGGTGTAACTGAAATAGCTTGTTTTGAAATTTTAACTAATGCATCCCTCATCAAACTAGAACACAAAATTCTGCTATGAAAGTGATTCCTTAAGATTATATTTCAGGGTGAAACATTTCCCAACAGAAAAGTGTTTGTTACTGCTCGTTTGGGCCAGCAAGCTCCTTTCTGGTTAAAAGGATTTGAGTGGAAGGTTGATTGCAATGAATGCAAGCAAGCATGCTTCTACTGAGCCTTAGAAGAAGCCAAGGAGTATGTTCCAGAACCTCTTTTGTATTACTTCATCACAAAAAGTTACTGCAATATTTGCTTTTTTCCTAAATATACATGATAGACTTGAATGATTTTCTGTTATATTGCAAGATGCCCTATTAGTGTGATCATAACAATTCTTTGTAATCATTGGTCGGTGTCATGAAGCAGAGCTTATTTTGTGGATAGATGCATTGGTTTATGTTTCAAGCCTTTTAGATTTTCCCTAATAATATGGAGTTGATTACGATGAATGATGCGCTTCTTTGCGAATTTCCCATGTGTGTAATTACAAAAAAATTGGTTCTCGGCATTACCTATTTGATAGGAAAAACTTGAATACAAAGGTTTGGCAATATGTTCACTAGGGTTTTAGTCCGAGTAATTTTTTTTGGTGTGTTACAACATTTTTAAACATCTCTATTGCCTCTCTTATGTTGGTACATCAATGTATTTTCATCATTTTATTGATATATTATCTTTGTATGATGAATGCTAATTGTTTTCACATGATAATACATGCGTTGCACTTGCAAGCTTACTATTTATTTAAAACTGAAAACAAAACATGTAACCTGATCCATTCTAAACACTAAAGAAGTTGCACTTCCTGATTCCAGAGTGTAAAATGGTGCATTTGAATGTCTTCTTGTTGGAACTATGCAGTTATGCGATATTCTTCTTTCATGTAGATATCCTATTAGGTGAGAGCGTCAATGAGGTTTTGTTGATCTATCATGAACCGGTTTAGAATAAATGTTTTTGAAGTATATATGCTTGTGGTAAGACGTGTAAGAAATATTTAGAGTTGCCGATGAAGGTAAACTGGAACTTTGATTTAGTAAACAAATATGCCCAACCATCACATCAAGGAAACGTTCCATAGGCAACCCCAAGGATTTCCCAAACTATAAAAATAAAGTGCAATGCAACTCACAATCAAAACATACCCGTCCATTCAGACTTGTTGCTCCCATTCCCTTTCGGCGCCTTCTTCTTCTCCTTCATGAAACTGAACCATTAAGGATCGCATCGTCAACACAGCCACCAACTAATAAGTGGATTAAAGGAAACCCAAAACTAGGAAGAAAGCTTACTCTTTTTCGATTGGTAGTAGAATAGCTGCCGGGATTGCGAGTTTGCGAGCAGGGACCTCCAGTCTCGGACCTTCCCGTCCCTATTTATTGGCCAATGAAGCCCGTCTCCCCAGACTGGAAGTCAGGCAGCGACCCACGAGACACAAGCCAGCGCCCTCACCGCCGGGCGGCGGCGGCGGCGAAGGCAGCACCGCGCGGAACACGCCATGGCCCCCGAGCAGATAACCCTAGGGATCCGAACATTGCACGGAGTGAGGTGATGCACCTGTTGACGAACCAAATTAACGGGGAGGAGCAGGCGGTGGGGTCGGAGAGATAGAGTAACCTGGAACTGGGACGAGCGCGGGAGAGGGTGGAGAGGCTCATGGCGGCGGCGGTGATGTTTACTAAATCAGGAGGAGGGAGGAGCCTCGGCGTCCGGGCGAGCATGTCGAGCTTGAGCACCGTCTCGGTCACTTCGGCGACCGGATTCGATGAAGGAGCAGGGAAGAGCAGGGGTGTGCGATTCCCACGCCTCCGACGGCCAGTTCCGCGGCCGGATTTGACATTAAGGGGAGGAGGAGCAGGGGCGACCATGGGAGAATGGGGAACAGCAAGGAGATGCGAGGGGGCGGTGGGGAAGTGACCAGATTGTTTTTCTTTCGTTAATACTGTATACACGTACTCCGTGTTGACAGTGACTCACCAGAGAAATTGTAAGTGAGTGCGGCTTGTCCAAATAAAAAAAGAATTATCTTCTGACTGACTAGGTTGTATTATCATGAGGGAGGTTCCTTCCTCGATGCCTTCTCCTTGAACAATCGATGAAATACACAACTAGCTTGCACATATTTAAGGTGCACGGTCAGTTTCATTTTGTGTAAAAAAAATAGAGGTGAGTTTTTCTTCAAAGATGTCTCCACCAATCCGCCTACATAGACAATCCCTTTGTTTGCAAAAAAAGGCAAGTGTGAATTGTCCTCGATTTTGAAATTATGAAAGTTTCTTCCCCTCTTACATCAGGCAAGTGTCTAGAGGAAGTTTTGCTTTTGTTTAGGCTCAAGAAACAAACTATTGCACAGTACTGCGGATATGGTATAGTGCTCTTCTCTTCCAAAAAATGCATAGCAAAATTTCAGGGGCCTGCAGATGATTTCTTGAGTAACAAATTTTAGGAGTTCAGACTAATTTTCTTATGATAGTTCAGACATGCTGCCAATGAAATTCATCCTCTTTAGAAAACAACAAGTTGTTTACTTATGTGTTGTTCTGTGATTAGACTGTAGGGTAAGTTACTTTTTAATGAACCAAGATTCAAGTTTTGTTTTATTTTGATAGTTGTACCTTTTTCTTCTACAATTTACAAATATTCTCACTAATTTGGGATGTAACAATGGTTAATCCGTCCTTTCATGTTTTTTCATAATTGCTTTGGGTATCTGTTAATTATGCATGAATCCATCTTCGCACACGCTGCATTACTACATATATGTATTCGAATTTTTCTAATATATCTTTTATGACATCATGGCACTGAACCATGAGTGAAGCAAAAATGTATACAACTGAGGGGTATAAGCACATTTGGCTGCTGGACTAAACATTACATATTTAGTAACTATTTCAAATCATAAAATTTCATGATGAAGAAATCAGCTTGTCCATTTGCTATATGGCTTGACTCTTTTCAATCTTACTGATAACGAAACTGTTTTTCTTCTATGATATGATGAAACAAGGGCATGTGTGAGACAGGAGAGGCAACGTATTTGACTCTCATCATGTTGAAATTGTTGCAGCCATGTGTGATGTCAATTTTTATGATGGGGCAGAGGGTAGAATCAAGATGATATGGCTACAAAAATAGCTTATAACTAATTACTAGGTACTAGCATCATATGTTACATAAATTTATTGATCTTGAACTTATTTGCATGCCCTTTATTTGTTCGTCATTTAGCTGTGTTTCCATCCCAAAAAAATTATTATCAGTAATAATACATGTATAGTACTCCCTCTGTCCCATAATATAAGAACGTTTTTCAAGCTATGTTAGCTTCAAAAACGATCTTATATTATGGGACGGAGGGAGTAGATGATAAACTATTTTAATAATTATTAGATGACAATTAAGACGTGCGTTGCACGTGCATACTTACTAGTGGGAGATAATGAGATTAGCAATAATACTTTATCCCTTTAGATTTGAACCTAGTTGGATTTTGTGAAAGGGTTTCATGAACTTTGTGGGAAAAACTCCCGCAAAAAAAAGAACTTAGTGGGAAAATATATGGAATGAATCTATTGTTGCTGAGGACAGTCTGGATGTCATGCAAAAAAACTCAAGAGTATGAGCAAATCGAACATATAAAGGACGAGCGGGGTGCTTGGCAGGCTCGCTGCGTCCACGTACTCTATGAATAGTTGGTGAGAAAGCGGGCAGCGTGGGTGAGCGAGCGGGCAGCGTGGGCGAGAAAATAAAAAGGGGAATATCAGAAAGGATGGGAGAGGAATTTAAGAGATCAGATCCTGAAAATAATAAATATCTAACTGATGAGCTAAAGACATGGAAATCTTGGAAGAAATTTAGCCCCTTGCCAGCCATGAAAAATTTCGGCCAGAGCTCTATTTGTAAGTCTCTCGAGGAAGAAGAAGGCTACTGACACAAGAGATCTTGAGAGGATTGGTTCCTTGAGGGAGACAATAATACTTGTTACTTCCATATACTCCCTCCGTTCCTAAATACTTGTCTTTTTAGAGATATCAAATGGACTACCACATACGAATGTATATAGACATATTTTAGAGTGTAGATTCACTCATTTTGCTCCATATGTAGTCATTTGTTGAAATCTCTAGAAAGACAAATATTTAGGAACAGACGGAGTAATTGTTAATGGTAGCAGGATAAAAAGCACATTTATTTTCTAAATAATGGATAATTTGTGATTCAAGGGACCACCGGTCTTGTTGATCATGCTTCCAACTATTACAATGAGCTTTCTTGACCTACTAAAGGTTTTAGTTGTAGATTAAGAAGTGATGTGTGGACTAAACATGAGAAACTGTGAGAGGAAGATAATATGGAACTCAACAAACCTTTTAGTGGGGAAGAAATTAAAAAAAGTGATTGATGGTATGAAAAAGGATAGAACAACAAGGTGTGATGGGTTTCCTATTGAATTCTATCAAGCATATTGGCACTTTATCAAAGATGATATTATGGTGTGCTTCCATTAATTTCGTGTTGGAAAGGTAGACCTGAGCAGAATAAATTTTGCTATTATAACTCTTATTCCAAATGGAGCAGATGCATATATTGTTTAGAGATACAGACCAATTTGTCATTTTGCCTCTGTTTATAAAAAATACCCAAAAGCTATGGTTGATAGAGTTAAACCTTTTTACGGGTAAACTTATCTCTATAACCCAGAGTTCCTTCATTAGAGGGAGAAATATTATGGATGGAGTCATGTTTTGACATGAAATATTACATGAGCCAAGGAGGAAAAAGCAACAAGGGGTTGTTTTGACGCTGGATTTTGAAAAGTCTATGACAAGGTAAACTGGAATTTACTTTTTTATAGCGTGAGAGAAAGAGGGTTTAATGATAGTTGGATGTGGTGGTTCCATACTATGCTTAAAGGGGGACTCTCGGTGTTAAGTTAATGATATTGTTGGTAAGAATTTTGGCAGCTTAAAAGGGGTGAGGCAAGGTGAGTAGGTGACCCCTTGTCTCCTTTCCTCTTTAATATCAGTGCAAATTGTCTTTAGAAAATGGTGAAGATGGCTCAAGACATTCGGAAGTTTGTAGGTTTGATACCTCACCTTATATATAAAGGGGTGGCCATTATACAATTTGCTCATAATACCATTTTGTTGATTTAAGATAATGTTGATTCTGCCAGGAATTTGAAGTTGTTGGTATATTTTTTGAACAAGTGTCTTGGTTGAAAATCACTTTCCAGAAAAAGTGAGGTCCTTATGATCCTGCATGATGATGATAGAGAACACATGCACACTAACACTTTCAATTGCCAGCACGGGACATAGCCTATTAAGTATGTAGGTGTGCATGTGTGTCTGTGTGTGGGAGTAAGTTACATGTTGAAGATGGGGTACCCGCTGAAGAGAAGCTCCACCAAATACTAGATGGTTGATAAGCCGGTACCTGATAACCCACAAGTATGGGGGGTCGTTTGTATCCCTTTTGAATAAATTAGAGTGTCGAACCCAATGAGGAGCTAAAGGTAGAATTAATATTCTCTTCAAGTTCTATCGACCACCAATGCAACTCTACGCACACTTAACATTCGTTTTACCTAGAACAAGAATAAAACTACTTCGTAGGTGTAAGAGGATAAGTTTGCAAGAATAAAACTAGAAGTACTTAGATAGAATAAAAATAGGAGTAATTTGCAAGGTAATAAAAGTTAGTTGTTTAGTAGAGAGCTTTTTGTAACACGAAGAGAAAGATTGTCCATAGGCAATTGAATATAACACGGTAGATACTTATCATATGCAATGAGGGAGAGGCGTAGTCTCATGGTGTGCTCACGGCAGATGCCATGGGCAAGCTTATCGAACGTGGTTGGGGCTGAAGGACGACAGTGGGTTCCGTAGGCAAGATTGGGGATAAGCAGCGCGCGACATGAGATGTAGCCAGGTTTGGGGACCTCCGTGGGTGGTAACACCCTTGGTCCTACCGGATCTACTATGAGGATCACAAGAGGATTACAATGGTGCTCCTTGAGCTGTTTGGGTGGAGGAGGAAGAAGGAGCTAGCTTTCCCTCTTCTCCTTGCGTGTGCGTGTGTGTGGAATGAGCCGGCCCCCTCTTTGGGGGGCTCCTAGGAGGTCTTATAGCCTGGCCTCTGCTATTTGTGAGTTGCGTTGGGATTTCCCCGAAGAGGAGGGGATCATGCAGTACAGTAGAGATAAGTATTTCCCTTAGTTAAGAACCAATGTTATCAAGCTAGTAGGAGAACCATGCAACACCTCGTTAGCAGCACCTATACACAAAATAACAAATCCTTGCCCCCAACACGAACAAGGGGTTGTCAACCCCTCGGTGGTTACTTGCAAGATTAAATTGTGTAGTAATTGATAGATAGATCGAACAAAAATACAAAATAAAATAAATAAAGTAAAATTGAAGCAAGATATTTTTAGGATTTTAACATATGATAAAAGTAGACCCTGTGGCCATAGTTTTCACTAGAAACTAGCATGCAGTGGGTAAACAAATTACTGTTGGCCAATTAATAGAAAAGCAAATAATCATGACGATATTCAAGGCAGTGATCATGTATATAGGCATCATGTCCGAGACAAGTAGACCAAAATGATTCTGCATCTACTACTATTACTCCACATATCGACCACTATCCAGCATGCATCTAGAGTATTAAGTTCATAAAGAACGGAGTAACGCCTTAAGCAAGATGACATCATGTAGACAAAGGAAACTCACGCATGAATAGACCCCATCTTTTTATCCTTAATGGCAATGATACAAATACGTGTCATGTCCCCTTCTATCACTGGGATTGAGCACTGCAAGATCAAACCTATCATAAATCACCTCTCCCATTGCAAGAAAAATCAATATAGTTGAGCAAACCAAATATATCGATCTGAGAGAAATACAGAGCTATAATAATCATGCATAAAAGAGTTCAGAGGAAACTCAAATAATATTCATGGAGAATCTGATCATAAACTCACAATTCATCGCATTCGAGCAAACACACCACAAAAAGTGATTACATCGAATAGAACTCCAAGAACATCGAGGAGAACATTGTATTTAAGATCTTAGAGAGAGACATCTAGCTACTAACTATGGACCCGTAGGTAACTATGGACTCGTAGGTCTATGGTAAACTACTCACACATTATCGGAAGGGCAACAAGGTTGATGTAGAGCCCCTTCATGATTGACCCCCCCTCCCGCAGAGTGCCGGAAAAGGCCTCCAGATGGGATCTCGTGAGAACAGGAACTTGCGGTGGCGGAAAAAGTATTTTGGACGGGTCTCTGGTTTCCCGAGTTTAGAGAATTTATAGAGGCAGAGTTAGGTTAAACGGAGCCACGTAGGCCCCACGAGCCACCAGGGTGCGCCCCCTGGGCACGCCCTGGTGCCTCATGGGACACTGCTCCATCCGTTGGTCCTCTCTAGAAGCTTCCAGGTTCTCTTATGTCCAGAAAAAAAATCTCTAAAAAGTTTCATGGAATTTGGACTTTGTTTAGTACTAATATTCTAAAAACCAAAAACCGGCAAAAACGACAACTGGCACTAGGCACTAACTTAATAGGCCAGTCCCGAAAAATGGTATATAATTGCTTGTAAATGCATATAAAGCATCCAAGATTGATACTATAATAGCATGGAAGAATAAAAAATTGATATGTTGGAGACGTATCAAGCATCCGCATGCTTAATTCCTGCTCATCCTCGAGTAGGTAAATAATAAAAAGAGAATTTTTTGATGTGAAATGCTACTTATCATATTCATCATATAATCTTTTCTTTGTGGCATGGATATTTGGACTTGAGTGATTCAAACCAATAGTCTATGGTTTGACATGAAAATATAAATATTCAAGCATACCAACAAGCAACCATGTCTTCCAAAATATCAGCGCTAAAGAAAGTTATCCCTAGCACATTATGCCCAGTCATGGATCCATTCATGAAACACACTTAATATTAACTGCACCCAATGCACAAGTCTGACAATAATGCTCTCCACACTGGTGCGCGTCGGTCCTAAACAAACGGTTTTTAATCCCTTTCCGCGACGGCATTTGAAACTGTTGCCAAGTGAGTGTGGGCGATAGGAGGGTCCTTCCCACACGACCCAGAAACCGTCGGGGATATGCCCTCCTGGCACGCACGCTCGGCAAAATAAGATCGTGTGCGATCGGCGAGCGCTCAAATACGAAAATACGTACCGTAGAGCTAAAAAAATACAATTATACGGCGACATTGTTTCCGGTCGCAAGTACATCCCACACAGTTAGTCCCCGCCAAATGTTTTCGTTCGTATGTACATCCCACACAGTCGCTCCAAGGAAAACGTTTTCGTTCACAGGTACATCACAAAAAAAATTCCCGTTAAATCGTTTGCGTTATTGAATGTATCACACACGGTCCGTAGAAGAAACTGTGTGGCAAAGGTTGTCCATCACACACAGTTTTTATGTGGTAAATGTTTGCGCAAGGTGGCCTAACGCAAACAGTTTTTAAGAGAAAGTCGTGTGTGATTGTTCATTGATCCGACACGATTTATTCCTAAAAACTGTGTGCGTTGCCTGAGGTCATCGCCCACGGTATTTTTTCAACAACCGTTTGGAATAGCAAAACCCAACTACCAGGCTAATTCGCCATTAGCAGGCTAATTATCCGATTATTCATAATCCATTTATTAATCTAATTGGCATTTCATATTAAGCACACAATATATTTCATTTCCATATTTAGGAAGTAGAATTTCATAATTTAAATACATCAGAGTACAACATGATATAGCTTCAGCACTCAGCTACCCCATTACACAACTGCACCAGCAGCAAGTTCCACATGCAACATGTATAACCTTTCAAAATTAGCATCATAGACGGTATATAGACAGATGCATCTCATCTAGAAAACTGCTGAAGCGGAAGGCGAATATTGAGCCTTCATTCATGTTGAAGGTCTTTGCAACTTTAGGCCAGTGCCTGTGGATGATTGACCGTCTGTCCTTCGTCCTCTTCAGTAACACTTCAATATTGAACCGTGGGTGTTGTATGAATACCTTCCTTGCCTCCTGACCATAGAGGTGGTTTGAAAGGTAATCATGAGTGAACTGTTTGGAAAGGCCTGAAAACAAGGATGTGCATAAATATCTTCTCTATATTGGAAATGGGGCAAAGGAATAAAAAAGGCAAGGTATAATAGTTAGTACCATCTTGTAGTGAGCTGATGTCTTCTTCATTGTGCAGACAAAGATCTTGTTGTTTTTGTCGCTAATTTCTTTCTCCTAACAATCTTTATGAGTTTCTTGATTTGATTGATATTCATGGACAACTCATTTCCCCATATGCAAAAAGGGTCGAACAGTGGGTCAAAACCTCTGACAGCAGGATCTACATGTGCAAGACCAAATTGTTAATAATGTGCTATTAGAGAACGGACAATGCACGTGCTAACCTCGATTGTAAACCTCAGTGCTTCCCATTGTTTCCCTGCAACACATATAAGGTAGTTAGTCATCAGGTTAAGTAAGGGTTTGCATGCTATCAGTAAAATATGTTGGTGCAAAATTAGCACATTGCAGATTCATCAGATTAATTAAAGCCACATGGAAAATCCATTTACCCAAACCAAGCATGATTAATAACTAGGAAATATAGCACTTGTATATATTTCTCATGTATTAAGTGCAGTCAAATTCGATTTATTCCTCACATGCACAACAATACAAAATTCTACCCACGACAATTGGACATCATATTGCAGAATTGAACCAAGCAGTTAACTAAACACCACAACAAATGAACCAAACATTAACTGAGCACCACATTGCACAATATAACATACTCCTAATAGAAGATCAGATAGTTAACGAAACAGTTGACTACAGCCAATTGTAGAAATTGTATTTGTTTCTCATGTATTTACTACAACCAAATTCAATTTATTCCTCACATGGTATATAATTACAGAATGCACCCACAACTATTGAACACGCATTGCAGAATTGAACCAAACAGTTAACTAAACATCACAACACAAATGAACCAAACGTTAACTGAGCACCACATTGCATAATGTATAACCAAACCAAGCATGCTTGACAACTTGGAAATATAGCAATTGTATTCGTTTCTCATGTATGTTGTAAAGATAAATTCAATTTATTTCTCACATGGAAGACAATACAAAATTGCAGCCTGAAGAATTGAACATCACATTTGCAGAATTGAACCAAACAATTAACTGAAGACGGCAACTAATTAACAAAACAGTTAATAAGTGAGCACCACACTGCACGACATATAGAACATATACACTAGAGCAACAGATTGCATGGTAAAATTAGATAGCACAATTCACTAGAATTTGTGAAGGAACAGGAGCAGCACACGCAATGGGTAAACTGAGCATGCTTAACCAGCGTAGCTAGCAAATGGCAAGGTGGTCCTCCAAGATCTGGGGGTCGGCACGAATGGCAGCCATCGCGACCTCATCCGCGTGTGCGGCTGCGATTTGCTTCTCCGTTGCCAAATGCTCCTTGAGATCCTGGCTATACTGCGTACACCATGGCTTAGGGCTGTGCTTATTTGATGGAGGGGTCGGTGATTTGGGTGGAAGGTGTCACGCTCGCGCCGACGGTCAAGGCATGTGGGATGTGGAAGGAGGAGGAGGAGGATGGAGGTCGGGTGTGGATTACCTGACTGGATAGACGAGGCCGAGCAGCATGAAGGAGGGTCGCCAACGAGAAGGCGGCGCTGCAAGCAAGGAGTGAAGGTTTCAACTTGGAAAGGAAGGCGGAAACAGGGGAAATGTGGCTTTTGGTAAGGGGGAGGGGCGGGGAGATAGATATTTCTGCAGAAGCCGAAAATTTGGAATCGCTTCAGCCAAAAAACTGGTGCACAAAGTGTCATCAGACACGGTCCCTTATTTAGAAATGTGTACGATATGTGGACATCACAAACGATTCAGATAGCTTCACCCATGTGTGATGAGTTTGAACGTCAAAATTTTTGGTTCGAATTTCCATGGTTACAGTGGTCATCCACGTCATTGCATAATTTGGGTACACAAAGGAGACTACAACACACCTACACTTCTTAATCGAGCAAGTTCAGCAATTAAACAGAGCTAGCTTACCTAAACATTACTCAAACAAATTAAAGACCAGTGCTCTTAATTAAACAAAACAAAGAGTACTACTATGGCTGATGCTCGTCGATCTCCGCCGCCACCTCCATGTCCAGCTCGCGCCCGACGGTCTCCTGGGAAAGGGGCTCCATGGCATCCATCACACCATACTCGGCAAGCATCTCTCCATCTGCGTCAGCCATCTCTTTGGAAAAGGCCGCCACGAGCTGGACGTGGGCGGATGCGATCTGGGCTTGGATGGGCTCCATCGTCGCAAGGTATGCGGTGGAGGAATGGATGGTTGCTCGAACGCTCTCGGCGATTGCCAGCTCTTTAGTTGTGGGTTGCCGACCATTGTCGGAGAAGCTTTGTTCGATTTGTGTGATGATCGCCAGGAGCTGGGCGTGGGCGGCCTCGACATGGTCGTGGGCGGCCTCCATCAGGGCTAAGGCCGCCGCCGCGGCACGGACAACTGTTGTGCCGCTCTCGCCAGTTGCTAACCCCGAGGCAGATGTTGATGCCGCCACCTGAGAAGCAACATCGGCCGTTTGGGCTGCCTTTGCCGCTCGGTCGCAAATTGCGGCCACGCTCATGCACATTGTTAGCACGAGGATGGCAGCTGCGGCCACGCTCTCGCCGGAGTGGGCCACCGAAGTTGCCCTCATGACGCGGGTCCATGTGCCCATCTTTCACCGGTGACGATTGAACAGTGAAATGATATTTGGGGAGCGAGCTAGTGTGCTTGAGACGCCGGCTGTGGACTGTAGCCGACACACCTTCTCGCGTAAGCCATAGGAGTACTATACACTGACGGTGCTCTAGGATATTTTGTGCTGCATCTCACACGGTTGCTGATAATAAACTGTGTGCGATCTACTTCATTTTTCATCTTGATTTGAATTACATAATGGGGTCACAACGACAATGGAAGGTGTTTGAATTGCTAGACCTTTTATCTGAAGTGAACATACAACTATATGTGTGTCGTAAAAGAATTGGAATTATTCAGGGTTCGTTTGAACATTTTATACATTAAATTGGTTTTCTAGCAATTTCAGGTGCACAATTAAAAATTAAACTACATGCACATGCTCCAGTGCATATAAATTGGTTGAAAAATCAAATCTGTGTCCTTGGGTGCATGCTTAGGTCCCATGCAAGAAATGGGAATGAATTTCAAACACCAGGGCACCGTTGATTGCCGGCAAAACATTGAGATGCCTGGTTTTAAATTCTAGTAAATCCAAAACTCGTCTAAAATTCATGAAACTTGGCATGCTATCATGGAGCGGCATCAACATGCCGTGGTAAAAAAATTGTCCCATTTGGGGCAGGTTTGGGTATATGCTTCTCACAAACCAGAGCTTCTCACAACAAGCATGATGGTTCTCGATAGGAAACGTCCCACCTTTGGGGACGAAACAATATCCATTGCTTTTTATTGCTTTCAAATTTTTTCTCATGTCAACATAGAACAATAGGAGTGTTGTGTGAATTTTTGTGATTCTTCGGGGTTCGTTTGGACATTTTATGCATTAACTGAGTTTCAATGCATTTATGTGCATAATTCAAATTTGAACTACATGCACATGCTCCAGCGCATATAAATTGGTTGAAAAATCAAATATGTGTCCTTGGTTGCATGCTTAGGTCCCATGTAAGAAATGGGAATGAATTTCAAACACCAGGGCACCATTGATTGCCGGCAAAACATTGAGATGCCTGGTTTTTAAATTCTAGTAAATCCAAAACCCGTTTGAAATTCATGAAACATGGCAGGCTATCATGGAGCGGCATCAACATGCCGTGGTAAAAAATTTGTCCCATTTGGGGCAGGTTTGGGTATATGCTTCTCACAAACCGGAGCTTCTCACAACAAGCATGAAGGTTTTCGGTAGGGAACGTCCCACCTTTTGGGACGGAGCGATATCCATTGCCTCTTATTGATTTCAATTTTTTTTCTCGTGTCAACATAGAACAACATGAGTATTTTGTGAATTTTTGTGATTTTTTGGGGTTCGTTTGGACATTTTTATGCATTAACTAAGTTTTCAATGAATTTATGTGCATAATTCAAATTTGAACTACATGCACATGCTCTAGCGCATATAAATTGGTTGAAAAATCAAATCTGTGTCCTTGGTTGCATGCTTAGGTCCCATGCAAGAAATGCGAATGAATTTCAAACACTAGGGCACCGTTGATTGCCGGCAAAACATTGAGATGCTTGGTCTTTAAATTCTAGTAAATCCAAAACCCGTCTGAAATTCATGAAACTTGGCATGCTATCGTGGAGCGGCATCAACATGTCGTGGTAAAAAATTTGTCCCATTTGGGGCAGGTTTGGGTATATGCTTCTCATAAACCGGAGCTTCTCACAACAAGCATGATGCTTTTCGGTAGGGAACGTCCCACCTTTGGGCACGAAACGATATCCATTGCCTCTTATTGATTTCAAATTTTTTTCTCATGTCAACATAGAACAACTGGAGTGTTGTGTGAATTTTTGTGATTTTTCGGGGTTCGTTTGGACATTTTTATGCATTAACTGAGTTTTCAATGCATTTATGTGCATAATTCAAATTTGAACTACATGCACATGCTCCAGTGCATATAAATTGATTGAAAAATCAAATCTGTGTCCTTGGGGTGCATACTTAGGTCCCATGCAAGAAATGAGAATGAATTTCAAACATCAGGGCACCGTTGATTGCCGGCAAAACATTGAGATGCCTGGTTTTTAAATTCTAGTAAATCCAAAACCCGTCTCGTGAAACTTTGCATGCTACCATGGAGTGGCATCAACATGCCATGGTAAAAAATTGTCCCATTTGGGGTAGGTTTGGGTATATGCTTCTCACAAACCGGAGCTTCTCACAACAAGCATGATGGATTTCGATAGGGAACGTCCCACCTTTGGGGACGAAACGATATCCATTCTCTCTTATTGCTTTCAATTTTTTTCTCGTGTCAACATAGAACAACAGGAGTGTTATGTGAATTTTAATGATTTTTTGGGGTTCGTTTGGACATTTTTATGCATTAACTGAGTTTTCAATGCATTTATGTGCATAATTAAAATTTTAACTACATGCACATGCCCCGGTGCATATAAATTGGTTGAAAAATCAAATCCGTGTCCTTCGGTGCATGCTTAGGTCCCATGCAAGAAATGGGAATGAATTTCAAACACCAGGGCACCGTTGATTGCCAGTAAAACATTATGATGCCTAGTTTTTAAATTCTAGTAAATCCAAAACTCGTCTGAAATTCATGAAACTTGGCATGCTATCATGGAATAGCACCTGACATGCTATGGTATTTTTTGTGTCCATTTTGAGAGAAGGCACACTCGAATAATGATAGCCAACAAAGGCATTTTGAAAAATAGCTGCCACTTTAATATCTCAAACGTTTGTATAATTCAAACCGTGTGCGTTCTGTTAACCATTAATGTGGCGCCACGTGTCTTGGTTTTAATGGATGTAGAAGGTGACGTGCGGACAGCTGATTGACCTTGACTGAACGGGAGGCGTGCGAGCGTTGTCCGGTGCGCAGGCTGACCGAGAGGCGTGCAAGTTGTCCTCGAATGCGCAGGCTCACCGGGAAGCGTGCGAGCTGTACGCTGCACAGGAAGCGAGCCCTTTGACTTCCATGGCCGCCCGCCTTGCTTGCATCCTCTCCATTAATGGTGCCCAAACCGTAGTTGAATTTGCTTTTTTTAATATAAAACAATCATCGCAAATATTTTAGTTAGAACACCCGTATGCAAATCGACAGCTTCCTCAGGAAGCCAAGTGAAAATGTGCCGAGCAGGATTTCTGTTGCTCTTGATCGCAAACGTTTTAGATAGAACGCCCGTATGCAAAGTGAGAGCAACGCGGGATTTGTGCATCCCTTCAACGCAAACGGTTGTTTTGAATGACCTGTGTGCAACCACGTACAAACAATTTGGTAAGATTTGTCAATACTTGTAACACTGCGATTTGTCAAAATATGGAGCTAAAAATCACTAGCAGTATCTAATTTTTGTAACTAAGATTTAGTAATTAAGTATAGATTTCATTCATAGATTAATCAGTTCTTTCTTAATTTATACAAACAGTTCAACTCGACAGCTGAACCAACCAAACTTTTCCCCAATTGTTGCCAACCATGTACTGAAATAGCTAGTTTAACTGTATATACTAGCTAATTTTAAGTACGTTGTACAGTTCCACCACCTCTATAGTCAGATGAACTAAACAAAATAACCCCTAAATACTAATACTACTACTTCGGAGGGGCTTTGTACTACTTCCGGCTGCTTCTCCTCTGTCGAGCACGCTCAGTAAGAGGCGGAGGAGGAGGAGCCTACCGACGAGCTGGGCAACCGCAATATGGTGTCTGCCGCTGTTGCGGCTTCGGCGATGCTCACCTCGAACGCCATCTGCCGCTCCAGACGACCCCTCTTAAAGCGGTGGTTCTCCTCATAGATCTCCTAATTCCTCGCCTCTAAGGCGGCGTGTGCTATGGCCACGACAGCGGTAAGGCTCTTTGCGTGCTCGAAGAGGCGCTCCCCCTCCTCCTGCAGGAACTCGGTGTAGCGCGCAAGGTCGCTGAAGCACGTGCGAGCATCCACCTCTGCCTCCCGCCTTCGAGCGGTGGTGGCAGAGCGGGTGATGACCCCAGTGGTCGACGGTGGGCTGGCGGCCACGGCGGCCGATGACGGGGTGGCGGCCACGACCATTGAGGGAGTCCTGGATTAGGGGGTCCCCGGACAGCCGGACTATATCCTTTGGCCGGACTGTTGGACTATGAAGATACAAGATTGAAGACTTTGTCCCGTGTCCGAATGGGACTTTCCTTGGCGTGGAAGGCAAGCTTGGCAATACGGATATGTAGATCTCCTCCCTGTAACCGACTCTGTGTAACCCTAGCCCCCTCCGATGTCTATATAAACCGGAGGCTTTAGTCCGTAGGACAACATACAATCATATCATAGGCTAGCTTCTAGGGTTTAGCCTCTACGATCTCGTGGTATATCAACTCTTGTAATACTCATATCATCAATATCAATCAAGCAGGATGTAGGGTATTACCTCCATCAAGAGGGCCCGAACCTGGGTAAACATCGTGTCCCCTGCCTCCTGTTACCATCCGCCTTAGACGCACAGTTCGGGACCCCCTACCCGAGATCTGCCGGTTTTGACACCGACATTGGTGCTTTCATTGACAGTTCCACTGTGCCGTTACCATAAGGCTCGATGCCCCCTTCGATCATCGGTAACGATGTGGTCCAGGGTGAGGTTTTCCTCCCCGGACAGATCTTCGTATTCGGCGGCTTCGCACTGTGGGCTAATTCGCTTGGCCATCTAGAGCAGATCGAGAGCTACGCCCCTGGCCCTTAGGTCAGGTTCGAAAACTTAAACTACACTGTCGACATCCGCGGAGACTTGATCTTCGACGGATTCGAGCCCATGTCAGGTGCGCTGCACAATCACGACGAGCATGATGTAACTCTGTCGTCGGACTGTGTTCGGGAGATCGCATCTGCAACTACTCCGGCCTTCAATCCGGAGCAAATTGCGCCATCCGACGACGGAGGGATGGACCCCGCCATGGAGGCCGCACTCTCAGTGGCGATGGAGCCGGATACTGACTTCACCCCTTACGAGAGTTGTGTTGCCGAACCGCTGGATTCGTCTCCAACCACGGACTCCGAGCCGCGTGCATCCATGCCTATCGAATCCGATTGGGCGCCGATCATTGAGTTCACCTCCGCAGATATCTTTCAGCACTCGCCATTCGGTGATGTGCTAAATTCATTAAAGTCTCTCTCCTTGTCAGGAGAACCTTGGCCGAACTATGTCCGGCTAGAATGGGATGCAGACGACGAAGAAATTCGCTGCCCACCCACGACCCACTGAGTAGCCACTGTCAATGATTTAACCGACATGCTAGATTTCGACTTCGAAGACATCGATGGTATGGACGATGATGCGGGAGACGAACAGGAACCACCGCCCACAGGGCGCTGGACTGCCACTTCATCACATGACATATACATGGTGGATACACCCAAAGAAAACAATGATGAGGAACGAGAGGAGATAGCGGAGGATGACCCCTCCAAGAAGCAAACAAAGCGTCAGCGTAGGCGCCGCTCCAAATCGCGCCTCGGCAAAAACAGCGATAACAGCGCAAGAGAAAATAACACTCCAATCGACTCTAGAGGAAACGACGACCACATTGCCCTGGCGGCAGAGCACGATGAAGCTGCAAATGGCGAACACAGTACGGATCCGACGTCCGAACACGATGATGCCGAGAATAAACCTCATCAAAACCCCTCTGGGGAGGAAAACAGTCCGGATGAAGATGCACACATCATCCCAGAAACGAACTTGGAGCACGAGAACCTCCGTAGAAGGCTTATTGCCACAGCGAGGAGTCTGAAGAAGCAGAAGCAAAGGCTTAAGGCCGAATAGAATACGCTCAACAGCAGGTGGAACAAAGTGCTCGACAACGAAGAAAAGTATGGTGTAGGTTACCACACAAAGAGCTATCCAAAGCGTAAGCTGTTACCCGAATTCAACGATGAGGCCTTAGAGCCCATACAGCCGAAAAATAAAATGGCCAACTGGCGGGATCAACCACCTTGTGACCGCGATAGAGCGGCTAACAAGGTCGCACATAAGTCAACACACGATCTACGTGAGGACTTGCGCCAAAAATCCAGTATGACCAGATCCATCTATGGATCTAGGAAGCGTGCTCTGGCACAAAATCAAAATTGAATACTACAACCGTCCGAACGCCATGATACATCCAAATACAGGATTGCCGCACACCCCCTATGTTTCACTGATGAGGTGCTGGATCACGAATTCCCAGAAGGATTCAAACCAGTGAACATAGAGGCGTACGATGGGACCACAGACCCTGGGGGTCTGGATTGAGGACTTTATACTCCATATCCACATGGCTCGTGGAGATGATCTCCATGCCATCAAGTACTTTCCCCTCAAGCTTAAAGGACCAGTTCGGCACTGGCTGAAAAGCCTCCCCAAAAATTCAATTGGAAGTTGGGATGAGCTCGAGGACGCTTTTCAGGCTAATTTTCAAGGGACCTATGTCCGACCTCCGGATGCAGACGATTTAAGTCATATAATTTAACAGCCCGGAGAGTCAGTCCAAAAGCTTTGGAACAAGTTTCTCACCAAGAAGAACCAAATCGTCGACTGTCCGGATGCCGAAGCCTTAGCAGCTTTCAAGCACAACGTCCGAGACGAATGGCTCGCCAGACACCTCGGCCAAGAAAAACCGAGAACAATGGCAGCCCTGACAAGCCTCATGACCCGCTTTTGCGCGGGCGAAGATAGCTGGTTAGCCCGCAGTAGCACCAGCGAACCAAGCACATCTGAAGTCAGGGGTGGCAATGGAAAACCACGACGCAGTAAAAACAAGCGTCGAAATAAAGAAGTCAGCCCAGATAATACGACGGTCAACGCCAGATTTAGGGGCTCTCGGCCAGGTCAGCGGAAAAAGCCTTTCAAAGGCAGCAGAGATGGACCGTCTGGCCTAAACATGATTCTTGACAAACTATGTCAGATTCATGGCACCCCCGATAAACCTGCAAATCACACCCACAGAGAATACTGGGTCTTCAAGCAGGCCGGTAAGCTAAACGGCGAACACAAGGGGGGGGGAAGACACCAAGCGAAGACGAGGATGAACCTCGCCAGCAAAGCACTGGAGGACAGAAAAATTCCCACCAGAGGTTAAAACAGTAAACATGATCCATGTGACGAAGAGGAGAAGCAAACATGCACTCCAAGACATACGCGCCATAGAGCCCGTCACCCCTAGGTTCAACCCTTGGTTGGCCCACCCGACCACTTTTGATCGCGGGGATCACGCGACAAGCATCCGGCATGAAGGATTGGCTGCCTTGGTGTTAGACCCAATAATAAATGGATACCATCTCACACGAGTCCTTATGGACGGCGGCAGTGGTCTAAATCTGATATATCAGGACAAAGTCCACAAAATGGGGATAGACCCAACAAAAATAAGCCACAGTAATACTACCTTCAAGGGAGTAATACCAGGCCCATAGGCCCGCTGTACGGGCTCTCTATTACTAGAGGTTGTATTCGGTTCTCCCGACAACTTCCGAAGCAAAAAGTTAACTTTCTACATCGCTCCATTCTGAAGTGGCTATCAAGCACTACTCGGAAGAGCGGCTTTCGCTCATTTTAATGCAATACCGCATACGCTTCTCTCAAGCTTAAGATGCCCGGTCCACGTGGCACCATCACAGTTAGTGGAAATATTGAGTGTTCTCTACACGCAGAAGAATGTGCGGCGGCTTTAACAGCCGAGCACTAGACGGCCTCACCAACCAGAATAAATGACAGGTCGTCAAGACCACGGACACGGTTAGACAAGTCCAGCGCATCACTACATACACATGTGATTGGTTTGATGGTTAAACCCTCATAGATGGTACCAGGGGCTTCCCGCGTGTAATCAGGGCTAGTTCGGTTCAACTTGACTTATCTTGAATTTTAATGGTTTACTGATAATAACCAATTTTCTGGCACGACAACTTTCACCTAAGTTCTTCTCTTTTACAGATGACAATCGTGCTACACCCGTCCAGGACACGGCACAACGTAGACACGGGTGTTGACGTGTAGTAGGACTCGCTCAAAGGTTTCTTTTCAGATTAAGACCCTGCGTAAACCTTTTTTACTGTCTCTTGTTGTTCACATCCTCCGGATACTCAATACAATCGAGAAGGATAATGACGTTCTTGGCATGTGGCCACGTCAGGATATTGCACGTACCTGGACACTTGGGGTTTATTATTAAGGGCATTGTTCAGCCCGACATATGTTATAAAGACCGAATACCTCAGGGAGTGTTCAGCGTCGTGAGTTTGGCCTTATATGCATCAGCTCCGAATCATGTCTTTGGTCAAATGTTGGGTTTGCCCGGCTCCCATGTTTTGGTACCTTACGTTCCGCTATATCGGCTAAGGTAGCACTGGGAGAACTACTGCGATTGTGCCTTGGTTTATCCGGATGAGCACCTCAGTAGAGAAAGCCGAAAACTGACTGTCATGATAAAGCGCGAGACTGGTCAACCACTCGATGACTTAGTGGAATCTTCGGGATTCCTCCACATTAACGAAGGGCCGTTTCCCGGTCATGTACGTACGCGCCCCGTATTCGGACGAGCGCAGAAGTACCAGGGGCTATATAGTAGTCCCACCGTCAAACTCCTATGGCTAAGTGAAAGTGTTAAAGCAATATAGTCCGATTGCCTCGTTCGCTATGCTACCACCTCCTTCATGGACCAAGACGTTGGATCAAGTGTGAATACACGTTTTTTTGCGAACACCCCCACATTATGTTCGTGGGGGCTGAAGCCGACGACTGCAATCTTTCAGGTTATATACATATATACATAAACGGCCGCACAGGAGGCATCATAATACTTTCAGGCAAAAGTATAAACACAACCTTTATAATTCAATAAAACATTGTTTTTACAATGGGAATACATGTCACTAGAACATAATATTCTTCGAGCATTGCGCCTCTATCGAACGAGCGCCTTTAAGGACCTCTTCAAAGTAGTGCTCGACAGCTACTCGGCCCACGGCCGAACCCTGTGTTGCAATAGAAGTGGCCTCCATATCTTCCCAGTATGTCTTGACACGGGCAAGTGCCATCCGCGCACCCTCTATGCACGCCGACCTCTTTATAGCGTCGATGTGTGGCACAACACCAAGGAATTGTTGCACTAAACTAAAGTAACTATTTGTCCTTGGCCCTTCTGGCCACAGATGATCCACAACAGACCTCATGGCAAGTCCGGACAACCTATGGAGCTCGGCCCACTCGGACATTCGCTCATTCAACAACAGCTGACGCACTGGAGCATGGAACTGTGACCAGAACAGCTTCTCCACTTCACGATCTTTTTGATCCTTGAAGAACTCGGCCGCATCAGTAGCACTTGCTGCCAAATCCACGTATGCGTCTGCAGAACTCCATAGTTGATCAAGAGGAGCATACTTCGGATCTCCGAACTTAGTCTGCAACAAAAAAGGCTTCCCAGCCACAATATCTGCAACTTGATGCAGTTCCTCCTTCGTCGCTCTGATTTTGGAGCGGGCTTCCTTGGCTGCTACCATGGCCTTCTCCAGGTCCGTCGCCTTCGCTCGGCTTTCTTTTTCAAGAAGCTAGTAACGGTCAGCGGCATATTTCAACTCAACGGCCATCTTGGCTATTCTTTCCTTGCTCTGACAATGCGCGGCCTGTTCGGCCCTTAGCTCTTCAACCGCCTTTAGAGTGGCCGCATCGCTATTCCTTGCTTGTTCCTTGGCTCGGGCAAGTTCCGCTCGAAGGGTCTCCACGGTGGTAGCTCCATTTGCGGTCACAACATATTAAAGATACTGGCATCATGCTCCTCTTACTATGTGTTTATCACCGGAGAAATCACTTACCCCGTGCCTCGTCAAGCCGCTTGTTGACAAGCACGATGTCGGCATCTGCCGCATCAAGCAGCTGCTTTAGCTCGGCAAACTCATCAGTCCGGCTAGCCACCAGACCTTCAGCCACCTGCACATAAAGGCGGTCTGGTTATTACCTGGGAATATGATCCTCCGTTTGCTGCCGTTTTTGACGGCAACGTGCGCGGTACTGTAAAAAACATACACTATTTCACGTACCTCAAAGCCTTTCAGCAGACTCATAAAAGCTTCATGCAACCCGCTTTCGGCGGATGAAATCCTTTCAATTACCGTACCCATTAGCGTATGATGCGCTTTTGAGATGGCCGCTTGGTCCAGAAGATCCTTCAGTGCGTCCAACCGCACACTGTACGGTTCTAGACTCTTTCTATTGCTCTCTTTAGGAGCCGAATACTGAGGATTCCGGGTGGCCAAAGGATTACCCTCTGGCCTTGGCGGATCAGGAGAAGCCCTCCGCGACGACACTTCAGGGTCGCCCGCCTCATGAGGCGGGGTGGCAGGGGGAGGTGTTTCGCTCTCCATCATCTCCGGAATAAGATTCCCCGAAGACGAACTCTATCGAGAAGGGCTACGATCCGAACTACAAGATATAAGCTTCGGTTACTGTCTTCAGAAGTAAGGTAGGATATTTTCACTAATAAGTACTTTTTATTTACTTACAGCTCGGTCGAGGGCTGATCCCCTTGCGGGCACTGTGCGGCAAGAGTACCCTCCAAGACGGGACCCTCTGGCGAAGATTTCTTCCCCCGTTTGAAAACCTTTGTTTTTGGGTCTTCAGAGGTGTCCCTCTTCCTTCCTTGGGGAGAGGGAATGTCAGATTCTTCTCCCTGGTTATCCTCCTTCGCGGAGGCGCTAACTCCCCCAGTTTGGACAAATAGTGAGTGAGGCTCGCTTTCAGCCTCTTTGTTCCCCCCTTTATCTTCCTTTGAGGGCGCCTGATACGGCGCTGGCTCGAGCATTCTGTCTAGTACTGGATTGGCCAAGCCTTTGGGAAGGGGGGCCGAACACCTGATCATCTTTGCCTTTGTTATCCATTCCTGGTCAAAGAGCGACTTTTCATAATGATGTTATGATAAATAGAAAGACAGCGTGTTCGGCCATGGGATTACTTACTTGGGTATCAGGGTGATTACAACTCAGACCCGCATCCTCGGTGGTGTCCAGACACTCTATTTGGGGTCCGAAGAACAATTTGTACATCTCTTCGAGCGTCATGCCGAGGAAGTGCTGAATAGTTCGCGGTCCTTCTGGGTTGAATTCCCACATATGGAGGGGTCGACGTTTGCAAGGCTGGACTCGACGAACTAGCATGACTTGCATTACCTTGACCAGGCTGACATCTCTCTCAAGGAGATCTCGGATGCAACTCTGCAATATCGGCACATCATTCACTAGCCCCCAGTTCAGCCCCTTGTTGATCCATGACGTCAGTTGCGGTGGGGGGCCTGAGCGAAAGGCAGGGGTGGCTACCCACTTGGAACTCCAGGGAGCTGTGATATAGAACCACTCCCGCTGCCACAAGCTGGATACCTCCGGGAAGGAACCCTCTGGCCATGGAGCCCCAGCGCTTTCGCTTATTACGGCACCTCCGCACTCTGCGTGCCGCCCCTCGATCATCTTTGGCTTCATATTAAAGGTCTTGAGCCACAAGCCGAAGTGTGGGGTAATGCGGAGGAAGGCCTCACACACGATGATGAACGACAAGATGTGAAGGAGGGAATCCGGGGCAAGATCATGGAAATCCAGCCCATAATAGAACATGAGCCCCCTAACAAAGGGATCTAGAGCGAGGCCTAGCCCTCAGAGGAAGTGAGAGATGAACACCACACTCTCGTTGGGTTCGGGAGTGGGGATGACCTGCCCTCGGGCGGGCAGCCTGTGCGAGATTTCGGCGGTCAGATACCTGGCCTCTCTCAGCTTCTTGATGTCCTCCTCTGTGACAGAGAAAGGCATCCACTGACCTTGGAGGTTCGATCCGAACATGGTTGAAGGCCCGAAGCGCCTGACCTGAGCCTTGGGTGTTGGGACTCGAGGCGGGGGAAGGATTCGATTGAGCATGAGAGGGAAAAAAAGGACAGGCCTTGGCCTCTTTATAAAGAGGGTGAATATCAAGCGTCCCCCTCGTGGCCGTTTGGGACTTGCCTAAAATTGAGGAGTCATACCGACATGCACGGTTGGGTTACCCACGTCCGTATTGATGAGAATCCCGTAATAAGGGGGGCACGATCTCTGCTTTGACAAGACGTGTCAAGAAAACCGCCTCGCGATATGTGCAGTGCTGGTTGAGAAAAATGGTTAGAATAATGGCCGGGCCATGACGTGATGTCATGCTGTCAAAACATGTCAGTAGATTAGATTTGTGGAAATATTATTCTCTCTACGGTGGTATGTGGAACTTGTTTTGCAGAGCCGGACACTATCCTTGTGTTCAAAATCTTCCATGGAGTATTCGGAGGAGGAACCCGCCTTGCAATGCCGAAGACAAAACTGCGCGCCAGACTCATCATCATTGAAGCCTGGTTCAGGGGCTACTGAGGGAGTCCTGGATTAGGGGGTCTCCGGACAGCCAGACTATATCCTTTGGTCGGACTGTTGGACTATGAAGATACAAGATTGAAGACTTCGTCCCGTGTCCGGATGGGACTTTCCTTGGCGTGGAAGGTAAGCTTGGCAATATGGATATGTAGATCTCCTCCCTTGTAACTGACTCTGTGTAACCCTAGCCCCCTCCGGTGTCTATATAAACCAGAGGGTTTAGTCCGTAGGACAACATACAATCGTACCATAGGCTAGCTTCTAGGGTTTAGCCTCTACGATCTCGTGGTAGATCAACTCTTGTAATACTCATATCATCAATATCAATCAAGCAGGACGTAGGGTATTACCTCCATCAAGAGGGCCTGAACCTGGGTAAACATCGTGTCCCATGCCTCCTGTTACCATCCGCCTTAGACGCACAGTTCGGGACCCCCTACTCGAGATCTGCCGGTTTTGACACCGACAACCACCGCCTCCCGCTTTCGGGCCGCGGTGGCGGAGCAGGTGATGGCCACAGTGGCCGGCAGTGGGGTGGCGGCCACGACGGCCACCGCGGCCTTCGGGCCGCGGCGACGGAGCGTGCGATTGCTCTGGCTTTCGACGGTGGTGTGGCGGCAATGGCGGCCGGCAACAGCTGCCGACGGGCATCGGCGGCGGAGCCTGTGGTGGGTGTTCCGCGCACACCCAACAGGGACGCCACGCGCACTACACTACGCCGGGGATTGCACCGTTGCTGCGGTGTAACCTCCCAGCTGGAGCTGTCCTTTGATGACGACGAAGTGGCTGGGCGACGATGACGGACCGGTGCCATTGGCGATTGTGGGAGAAGCAGACAAGATAAGCTACAAGGAGGGAGGGGAAAATGCGGCGCAGGACTCGCCGGCCGTGAGGGTTTTTATAGCAGGCCGATAAGCATTTGGATTTTGGGGGATTTCACCGAGCGGGGCGGGAAGCTTGCACGGGAACCTGCGAGGTTGCGCGGGAACGGGCTCACCGACGATTCATTGGCGCCATCGTTTGGCCAAAAGAACGCCCCCGCGCGCTGCGCAAGCTTGCGCTATAAGCCGTCTGCGACAGCGGGGTGACAATACATGCGAGAGAAGGACGAAAGGCCACGTACACATACAGTTAATAAAAAATGTTTGCGATCTAATTACCTACTATACCACCGTCCTGGTTTATAAGTATGATTTAACTAATAAAATACGAATGCATGTCGCCAAAGTTTATATAGTTGGATTTGTATTTGAACATAGTTTCCAATTATATAATTTTTAAAACATGCATTAACATTTTGTTGGTTAAATTTGAGTGCAAAATATGGCACAGAATATAAAGGAGACTATAGACTAGACAGAGGTGGTAGCACATGGTCGCTCTCTACGTAGCGACGCAACTGTCGGCCGGCTTGTAGGCGACCATTTCCTGCCTGTTCAACTGCTCTATGCGTGTGGTTGCTTGCGGTTCAGGCGACCGCGGCGCGCTCTGCTCGCGTCCTGCCGCGCACGCTCTACTCTCGCGTCCCTCCGGGTGCTCTTTCCTCGTCCCTCCACGCGCGTTGCCAGTGTTTGGGGCCGGCGTACTGATACATCTCCAACGTATCTAGAATTTTTGATTGTTCCATGCTATTATATTATCAACCTTGGATGTTTTATATGCATTTATATGCTATTTTATATGATTTTTGGGACTAACCTATTAACCCAGAGCCCAGTACCAGTTTCTGTTTTTACCTTGTTTTAGAGCATCGCAGAAAAGGAAAATCAAACAGAGTCCAATTGACCTGAAACTTCATGGAACTTATTTTTGGAAGAAAAGCAACCCGGGAGACTTGGAGTCCACGTCAAGAAAGCAAAAAGGAAGCCACGAGGCAGGGGGCGCGCCCACCCCCTGGGCGCGCCCTCCACCCTCTTGGGCCCCTCGTGGCTCCCCTAACGTACTTCTTCCTCCTATATATATCTCCATATACCCTAAAACGATCGAGGAGCAGAATAGATCGGGAGTTCTGCCGCCAGAAGCCTCCGTAGCCACTGAAAACCAATCTAGACCCATTCTGGCACCCTGACGGAGGGGGAGTCCTTCTCCAGTGGCTATCTTCATCATCCCGGTGCTCTCCATGACGAGGATGGAGTAGTTCTCCCTCGGGGCTGAGTGTATGTACCAGTAGCTATGTGTTTGATCTCTCTCTCTCTCTTGTGTTCTTGAGGTGATACGATCTTGATGTATCGCGAGCTTTGCTATTATATTTGGATCCTATGATGTTTTCTCCCTCCTCTACTCTCTTGTAATGGATTGAGTTTCCCCTTTGAAGTTATCTTATCGGACGGATTGAGTCTTTAAAGATTTGAGAACACTTGATGTATGTCTTGTGCGTATCTGTGGTGACAATGGGATATCACGTGATTCACTTGATGTATGTTTTGGTGATCAACTTGCGGGTTCGCCCATGAACCTATGCATCATAGGGGTTGGCACACGTTTTCGTCGTGATTCTCCGGTAGAAACTTTGGGGCACTCTTTGAGGTTCTATGTGTTGGTTGAATAGATGAATCTGAGATTGTGTGATGCATATCGTATAATCATACCCACGGATACTTGAGGTGACATTGGAGTATCTAGGTGACATTAGGGTTTTGGTTGATTTGTGTCTTAAGGTGTTATTCTAGTACGAACTCTAGGGCTGTTTGTGACACTTATAGGAATAGCCCAACGGATTGATTGGAAAGAATAACTTTGAGGTGGTTTCGTACCCTACCATAATCTCTTCGTTTGTTCTCCGCTATTAGTGACTTTGGAGTGACTCTTTGTTGCATGTTGAGGGATAGTTATGTGATCCAATTATGTTATTATTGTTGAGAGAACTTGCACTAGTGAAAGTATGAACCCTAGGCCTTATTTCCTAGCATTGCAATACCGTTTACGCTCACTTTTATCATTAGTTACCTTGCTGTTTTTATATTTTCAGATTACAAAAACTATTATCTACCATCCATATTGCACTTGTATCACCATCTCTTCACCGAACTAGTGCACCTATACAATTTATCATTGTATTGGGTGTGTTGGGGACACAAGAGACTCTTTGTTATTTGGTTGCAGAGTTGCTTGAGAGAGACCATCTTCATCCTATGCCTCCTACGGATTGATAAACCTTAGGTCATCCACTTGAGGGAAATTTGCTACTGTCCTACAAACCTCTGCACTTGGAGGCCCAACAACGTCGACAAGAAGAAGGTTGTGTAGTAGACATCAGGATCTTTTCTGGTGTCGTTGCCGGGGAGGTGAGTGCTTGAAGGTATATCTTTAGATCTTGCAATCGAGCCTTTTAATTTCTTGTTTTAGCACTAGTTTAGTTTATAAAAGAAAATTAAAAAATATGGAATTGAGTCTACCTCATACGCTTCATCTTTTTAATATCTTTCATGAGTATGACGGAAAGGAAAATTGTGCCAAAGTGTTAGAAGAAGAATGCATTAAAATGTTTGGCACTAAATCTTTGAATGACGAGCATGATTGCAATGTTGTTAGTATGAACTCCTTCAATATCCATGGTACTAATGATGATTGCACTAGTTATGATGAAAATGTCTCCTATAAACATGTCAATTTTTGTGGAGTGCATTGGGTTTGTAAGTACACACCAAATAGGGAAGATAGATATTGCAAGAGGCATAAGTACTTAGAAACTAAATTGTTGCAAGAAAGGCTAGATGATTGTGCTGAAAATTTAAATTTTCTTGGCCATACTTGTGAGCTTTGCAATGAACATGGTCATTTAACCATCCGATGCAAATTGTTTCATGATCTAATCGTGTCCAAAAATTGTGATGAGTTGATTTCCCTTGCACATTATAATGAACTTAGCTTGCTTATGGGTTGCGAAGAAATGAAACATATAACTGGGGATCTTCCAGAATTTGCCCGTTATAAACTGCTTGGATTTGATCTAGAGGAAATTTATATGTATTGTGCGGTGAATTGCATTGAAAATCCTTATATTGCCAATTACATAAAGAAAATAAAATAAATAGAGGATGAATAGAATACTAACAAAAGGGAAGAGACTTCCCAATACCCTTCTATTATTTCTTATGATGAATCAGGTAACGAGGAGGAGCCTCCTATTCAACCAATCTCATTAATAAGGAGCTCCAAAAAGAGGATTGAACCCACACATGATGTGGTGAAGAAGAAGAAAAGAAAAAGGAAGAGAGGTAAAAAGATATCTCTCCCAAATAATGCTGCTCATATTACTATTATGCCTCATGAAAATATAATTGTGGAAGATAATGTTACTTCTTATGATCTTGAAAATCTTGTTGGCACTTGCTTGGAAGAATATGATAATTGCTATACTATTGGTGCTATCCATACTATTAATGATGAGAGTGATTATGCTTATGATATGAAAAGGCCCAAGCTTGGGGATGCTATGTTTGATGAAGATGATGTTTTTGAGAATATATTTGCTGCAATTAATTTTTGTCCCAAGCTTGGGGAAGCTATGTTTAATGACGATATTTTTAGTCTCCCAAGTTTTGATATGCAAATTTATAATGATGATAGCATGCCTCCTACCTATGATGATTATTGTGATGATACTTATGCTATAAAAAGTAGTGATTATATTTATAAAACTTGTCATGATTATGATTACCCTTTTTCTGAACATTACTC
Source organism: Triticum urartu (assembly GCF_003073215.2). Lineage (NCBI taxonomy): Eukaryota > Viridiplantae > Streptophyta > Magnoliopsida > Poales > Poaceae > Triticum > Triticum urartu. Next base: position 392,195,389 of record NC_053025.1, read on the forward strand.
TTTTAATGTGGAAACAATTTATAGTATTCGAGTCTCTTATGATACTCCCACTATTCCGAATGAGAAGAATCTTGCTTATGTGGAGAGTAATAAAAATTCTATGCTTGTAGATCATGAAAAGAATGCTTTAAGTGCTGGTTATATTGTTGAATTCATTCATGACGCTACTGAAAATTATTATGAGGGAGGAATATATGCTTGTATGAATTGCAATAATATCAAGTTTCCTCTCTATGTGCTTAAAGTTTTAAAGTTATGTTTGTTTTGCCTTCCTATGATAGTTGATTATTGTTCCCATAAGTTGTTTGCTCACAAAATCCCTATGCATAGGAAGTGGGTTAGACTTAAATGTGTTATTCTTCATGATGCTCTCTTTATGTTCTAATTCTTATCCTTTATGTGAGCATCATTGAAATCATCGTGCCTAGCTAGGGGCGTTAAATGATAGCACTTGTTGGGAGGCAACCCAATTTTATTTTTGTTCCTTGCTTTTTGCTCCTGTTTAGTAATAAATAATTCATATAGCCTCTGTTTAGATGTGGTTTTATGCTTTTAATTAGTGTTTGTGCCAAGTAGAACCTTTGGGAAGACTTGGGGAAAGTCTTGTTGATCATGCTGTAAAAAACAGAAACTTTAGCACTCATGAGAATTGCTGCCATTTTTATTTGGAGAGTGATATTTAGTTAATTCCTTTTGTAGATGATTAATAGATAAATTCCTCACGTTCAGCAATTTATTTTAGAATTTTTGGGGTTCCAGAAGTTTGCGTTAGTTACAGATTACTACAGACTGTTCTGTTTTTCGTGTGTTGTTTGCTTATTTTGATGAATCTATGGCTAGTAAAAGAGTTTATAAACCATAGATAGGTTGGAATACAGTAGGTTTAACACCAATATAAATAAATAATGAGTTCATTACAGTACTTTGAAGTGGTGTTTTGTTTTCTTTCGCTAACGGAGCTTACGAGTTTTCTGTTAAGTTTTGTGTTGTGAAGTTTTCAAGTTTTGGGTAAAGATTCGATGGACTATGGAATAAGGAGTGGCAAGAGCGTAAGCTTGGGGATGCCCAAGGCACCCCAAGGCAATATTCAAGGACAACCAAGAGCCTAAGCTTGGGGATTGCCCGGAAGGCATCCCCTCTTTCGTCTTCGTTCATCGGTAACTTTACTTGGAGCTATATTTTTATTCGCCACATGATATGTTTTTTGCTTGGAGCGTCATTTTATTTCATTTTTTGCTTGCTGTTTGAATAAAATACCAAGATCTGAAATTATTAAATGTTAGAGAGTCTTCATATAGTTGCATACTTGTTTGACTACTCATTGATCTTCACTTATATCTTTTGGAGTAGTTTGTCATTTGCTCTAGTGCTTCACTTATATCTTTTTAGAGCACGGTTGTGGTTTTATTTTATAGAAATAGATGAACTCTCATGCTTCACTTATATTATTTTGTGAGTCCTAAACAGCATGGTAATTTGCTTTGGTTATGAAACTAGTCCTAATATGATGGGCATCCAAGAAGGATATAATAAAAACTTTCATATAAGTGCATCGAATACTAAGAGAAGTTTGATACTTGATGATTGTTTTGAGATATGGAGATAGTGATATCAAAGTTGTGCTAGTTGGGTAGTTGTGAATTTGAGAAAAACTTATGTTGAAGTTTGCAAGTCCCGTACATTCACGTATGGTAAACGTTGTGTAACAAATTTGAAACATGAGGTGTTATTTGATTGTCTTCCTTATGAGTGGCGGTCGGGGACGAGCGATGGTCTTTTCCTACCAATCTATCACCCTAGGAGCATGCACGTAGTGCTTGGTTTTTGATGACTTGTATATTTTTCAATAAGTATATGAGTTCTTTATGACTAATGTTGAGTCCATGGATTATACGCACTCTTACCCTTCCATCATTGCTAGCCTCTTCGGTACCGTGCATTGCCCTTTCTCACATTGAGAGTTGGTGCAAACTTCGCCGGTGCATCCAAACCCCGTGATATGATACACTCTGTCACACATAAACCTCCTTATATCTTCCACAAAACAGCCACCATACCTACCTATTATGGCATTTCCATAGCCATTCCAAGATATATTGCCATGCAACTTTCCACCGTTCCGTTTATTATGACACACATCATCATTGTCATATTGCTTAGCATGATCATGTAGTTGACATAGTATTTGTGGCAAAGCCACCATTCATAATTATTTCATACATGTCACTCTTGGTTCATTGCATATCCCGGTACACCGTCGGAGGCATTCATATAGAGTCATATCTTGTTCTAAGTATCGAGTTGTAATTCTTGAGTTGTAAGTAAATAGAAGTGTGATGATCATCATTCATAGATCATTGTCCCCAAAAAAAATAAAAAAAGGGGAAGGCCCAAAAAAATAAAAAAGAAAGGCCAAATAAAAAAGGAAAGGCCAAAAAAAGGGACAATGCTACTATCCTTTTTCCACACTTGTGCTTCAAAGTAGCACCATGATCTTTATGATAGACAGTCTCTTGTGTTGTCACTTTCATATACTAGTGGGAAATTTTCATTATAGAACTTGGCTTGTATATTCCAACAATGGGCCTCCTCAAGTGCCCTAGGTCTTCGTGAGCAAGCAAGTTGGATGCACACCCACTTAGTTCTTTTGTTGAGCTTTCATACATTTATAGCTCTAGTGCATCCGTTGCATGGCAATCCCTACTCCTTGCATTGACATCAATTGATGGGCATCTCCCTAGCCCATTGATTAGCCGCGTCGATGTGAGACTTTCTCCTTTTTGTCTTCTCCACATAACCCCCTCATTATATTCTATTCCACCCATAGTGCTATGTCCATGGCTCGCGCTCATATATTGCGTGAAAGTTTATAGGTTTGAGATTACTAAAGTATGAAACAATTGCTTGGCTTGTCATCGGGGTTGTGCATGATGAGAGCATTCTTGTGTGACGAAAATGGAGCATGACTAAACTATATGATTTTGTAGGGATGAACTTTCTTTGGCCATGTTATTTTGAGAAGACATGATTGCTTAGTTTAGTATGCTTGAAGTATTATTATTTTCATGTCAATATTAAACTTTTGTCTTGAATCATATGGATCTGAATATTCTTGCTACAATAAAGATAAATACATGATGAATATGTTAGGTAGCATTCCACATCAAAAATTCCGTTTTTATCATTTACCTACTCGAGGAAGAGCAGGAATTAAGCTTGGGGATGCTGATACGCCTCCAACGTATCTATAATTTTTGATTGTTCCATGCTATTATATTATCAACCTTGGATGTTTTATATGCATTTTTATATGATTTTTGGGACTAATCTATTAACCCAGAGCCCAGAGCCAGTTTCTGCTTTTACCTTGTTTTAGAGTATCGCAGAAAAGGAAAATCAAATGGAGTCCAATTGACCTGAAACTTCACGGAACTTATTTTTGGAAGGAAAGCAACCCGGGAGACTTGGAGTCCACATCAAGAAAGCAACGAGGAAGCCACAAGGCAGGGGGGTGCGCCCACCCCCCTGGGCGCGCCCTCCACCCTCGTGGGCCCCTCGTGGCTCCCCTGATGTACTTCTTCCTCCTATATATCTCCATATACCCTAAAACGATCGAGGAGCAGAATAGATCGGGAGTTCCGCCGCCAGAAGCCTCCGTAGCCACCGAAAACCAATCTAGACCCGTTCTGGCACCCTCCCAGAGGGGGAATCCTTCTCCGGTGGCTATGTTCATCATCCCGGTGCTCTCCATGACGAGGAGGGAGTAGTTCTCCCTCAGGGCTGAGGGTATGTACCAGTAGCTATGTGTTTGATCTCTCTCTCTCTCTCTCGTGTTCTTGAGGTGATACGATCTTGATGTATCGCGAGCTTTGCTATTATATTTGGATCCTATGATGTTTTCTCCCCCCTCTACTCTCTTGTAATGGATTGAGTTTCCCCTTTGAAGTTATCTTATTGGATTGAGTCTTTAAAGATTTGAGAACACTTGATGTATGTCTTGCCGTGCGTATCTGTGGTGACAATGGGATATCACGTGATTCACTTGATGTATGTTTTGGTGATCAACTTGCGGGTTCCGCCCATGAACCTATGCATAGGGGTTGGCACACGTTTTCGTCGTGATTCTCCGGTAGAAACTTTGGGGCACTCTTTGAGGTTCTATGTGCTGGTTGAATAGATGAATCTGAGATTGTGTGATGCATATCGTATAATCATACCCACGGATACTTGAGGTGACATTGGAGTATCTAGGAGACATTAGGGTTTTGGTTGATTTGTGTCTTAAGGTGTTATTCTAGTACGAACTCTAGGGCTGTTTGTGACACTTATAGGAATAGCCCAACGGATTGATTGGAAAGAATAACTTTGAGGTGGTTTCGTACCCTACCACAATCTCTTCGTTTGTTCTCCGCTATTAGTGACTTTGGAGTGACTCTTTGTTGCATGTTGAGGGATAGTTATGTGATCCAATTATGTTATTATTGTTGAGAGAACTTGCACGAGTGAAAGTATGAACCCTAGGCCTTATTTCCTAGCATTGCAATACCGTTTACGCTCACTTTTATCATTAGTTACCTTGCTGTTTTTATATTTTCAGATTACAAAAACTATTATCTACCATCCATATTGCACTTGTATCACCATCTCTTCACCGAACTAGTGCACCTATACAATTTACCATTGTGTTGGGTGTGTTGGGGACACAAGAGACTCTTTGTTATTTGGTTGCAGGGTTCCTTGAGAGAGACCATCTTCATCCTACACCTCCTACGGATTGATAAACCTTAGGTCATCCACTTGAGGGAAATTTGCTACTGTCCTACAAACCTCTGCACTTGGAGGCCCAACAACATCTACAAGAAGAAGGTTGTGTAGTAGACATCACGCACGATCACGCACGTTCGTGTGCAAGCGGTTGCGCTGGGCGCGGCGCGACGATGCAGTTACCCGCTGCAAAAACTGCCATGCGGACGCGCCAAGAATCCACACCGCCGGGCCCCCTTTTATTCATGTGGCCATTTAACTTCATCTCTTGTCTCACACGACACAATAAGCACACCTACGAGGACACATAGAGAGAGGACATCCAGCGGTTCCAATGGCACTCCCAGCGGCCGACGACGACAAGGGCAAGCAGTTCACCACGGGTCACGTAGTGGACACCCACGTGAGGGGGAAGGCTGCTACGTCTTGAGCTTGCGTTGGTTTTCCCCGAAGAGGAAGGGATGATGCAGCAGAGTAGCGTAAGTATTTCCCTCAGTTTTTGAGAACCAAGGTATCAATCCAGTAGGAGGCCACGCGCAAGTCCCTCGTACCTACACAACACAAAGAGCTCAACGCAACCAACGCGATTAGGGGTTGTCAATCCCTTCACGGTTACTTATGGAAGTGAGATCCGATAAATAATATTTTTGGTATTTTTGATATAAAGATGCAAAGTGAAAAGTAAAAGGCAAAGTAAAAACAAAACAAGATTAAAGTGATGGAGATTGATATGATGAGAATAGACCCGGGGGCCATAGGTTTCACTAGCGGCTTCTCTCGAGAGCATAAGTTTTCTATGGTGGGTGAACAAATTACTGTTGAGCAATTGACAGAATTGAGCATAGTTATGAGAATATCTAGGCATGATCATGTATATAGGCATCACGTCCGTGACAAGTAGATCGAAACGATTCTGCATCTACTACTATTACTCTACTCATCGACCGCTATCCAACATGCATCTAGAGTATTAAGTTAAAAATAGAGTAACACTTTAAGCAAGATGACATGATGTAGAGAGATAAATTCATGCAATATGAAATAAACCCCATCTTGTTATCCTCGATGGCAACGATACAATACATGTCTTGCTGCCCCTTCTGTCACTGGGAAAGAACACCGCAAGATCGAACCCAAAGCTAAGCACTTCTCCCATGGCAAGAACTACCAATCTAGTTGGCCAAACCAAACGGATAATTCGAAGAGACTTGCAAAGGTAACCAATCATACATAAAAGAATTCAGAGAAGATTCAAATATTGTTCATAGATAGACTTGATCATAAACCCACAATTCATCGGTCTCAACAAACACACCGCAAAAGAAGAAGATTACATCGAATAGATCTCCACGAGAGAGGGGGAGAACATTGTATTGAGATCCAAAAAGAGAGAAGAAGCCATCTAGCTACTAACTATGGACCCGAAGGTCTGAGGTAAACTACTCACACTTCATCGGAGGGGCTATGATGATGTAGAAGCCCTTCGTGATGACGGCCCTCTCCAGCGGAGCTTCGGAACAGGCCCCAAGATGGGATCTCGTGGATATAGAAAGTTGCGGCAGTGGAATTAGGTTTTTGGCTCCTCTTCTGATCGTTTGAGGGTACGTGGGTATATATAGGAGGAAGGAGTACGTCGGTGGAGCACCAAGGGGCCCACGAGGCAGGGGGCGCGCCCTGTAGGGGGGGGGGCGCCCTCTACCCTCGTGACCGCCTCCGATACTTCTTGGAATAGGGTCCAAGTCTCCTGGGTCTTATCCGAGAAGAAAATCATGTTCCAAAAAGAATTTTTCTGTTTGGACTCCGTTTGATATTCTGTTTCTTCGAAACACTGAAATAGGCAAAAACAACAATTCTGGGCTGGGCCTCCGGTTAATAGGTTAGTCCCAAAAATAATATAAAAGTGGAAAATAAAGCCCAATATAGTCCAAAACAGTAGATAATATAGCATGGAGCAATCAAAAATTATAGATACGTTGGAGACGTATCAAAGGCCCTCTCGGTAGTGTACACGAATGATTCGGTCTCGGTGGAGAGCTCCATCCAAACTATGGAGCAATTCCTTGCCGAGGACAAGTACCGTGTGGTCGGCTTCGACCTCGAGTACACCATCGGTCATGCCATGCACGATCAGAAGGTTGCCGTCACCCAGTTGTGCGTGTGACATGACGTCCTCCAGGCCTTGCGAGCGTTTCTCCAGGTTTATCAACAACTCCGACTACAGTTTCGATACGGTGGACACCACCAACGATCTAAAAGCGCTTAAGGTTTCAGACTTGAAATGCCCGAATCTTGTCAACATCCAGCACCACTAAAAGGTCTAGGGCAGCAACAAAAACAAACTGAACTCCCTGGTTGACCTCACCTCGTCCATCATCGACCCCTACTACGCGAAGATGAAGGAAGAGAGCAATAAGGACAAGAACGCCTGGCACAATGTGTGGCATGAGAGACTGGATGAACAACATGTCAAGTACGCGGCCATGGACGCGTACGCAAGCTACGCGATGTACAGGCGGATCGTTGACATGAGGAACTCTCTTCTTCCTGACCCAGACGAGGGATTGAGCCACATAGCAGTGGCGGGAGCGTCACAAGAAGTAGATGACTAGACGGTCATTTCTCCTACTTTAGAATGGATCCAATTGTTTATTGAGGTGCATGCGAATGATCTGTATAGTCACTTATGTAATTGGATGTTTATTTCAGTTATATATATATACATGTTATTCTACTGTAGACAGAGAAATTCACACGGCTTATTAGCAGCAATCGTCTGTGTTATTATTGGTCTTCGCAAACATTTCTGATTACGGACCTGTTTGCTGCGTATCACACACACCTTGATCTGGCAGACCATTTTTTTGTTGCCTAGTCACAAACAGTTCTTCCGAGTGAACCGTATGCTCTATATCGCACACGCCTTCATCAGGCTGCTCGTTTCTTTTGTTCCACCTCATCGCAAACAGTTCATTGAGCTGAATCGTATGCCCTCCATCGCATACGCAACTAAAATCTGAACCGTGTTTGGTAGCTCCTCCATCGCAAACGTTTTGCACCTTTTTTGACAGTTCTTTTACACCACCATTTGCGATTATGGTATCGCACACAGTTTCGTCGAAGGGTCTCTGATCGTAGTGTCGCGTTTGGACCATCCTGCAGTAGTGCTAGTTGGTGCTTTATAAGAGAAGATGGAGACTCAAAATAAAAACAAAAACTACATAAAAGCAAAATAGATAGGCCCTTCGCAGAGGGAAGCAGAGATTTACAGAGGCGCCAGATCTCAAGGTTTATAACATAGATTAAATTATTTTTGAGAGAGGCATGCTTTTCCTGTCAACTTCACGACCAAAAGTTTTCAATATCTCCCATGCTGGACTGTAACGCCCCGAGACCGATGTGCCAGGTGTCTTCTTGTTTTTCGCTGTTGTTGCCATGTTATTTGCATCATGTTGCATTTCATCATGTCATCATGTGCATTGTGTGTTTTTCATACATATTAAGTTGTTGCATGTTCCATGCAAGAATCTTGCTTCATCACCTTCTCCTTCCCTCTACTTCCTTCTTTTGGCAAGTGTCTCGTTCCCTTCTCTTTTAATGTTCATCTTTGCCTCAATATTCTAACACCATGCACCTAGCCTCTATGTCAAATTTCATCTCTATTGAAATTGTTTTGGTTAGGGTTTAAAATGGTTCAAGTTTGAATTTAATTCAAACTTGAATTATTTTTACTTCCTTTAAAAATCTCCAAACCAATTTTGTTAAATAGAGCACATTTTCAGGATCACGAGTATATTTTTATATTTCTCTAGTTCCTCTCCTTTTTTTCCTGCTCTTTCCTTTTTGTTTTTCTGTCTGAAGAAATAGAAAAGCAGCAGCACCAGCTACCTGTGTCGGGTGGTAGGTGCGACATATGCCAACGGGTGGCTTATCATTGTGGGAGCCAGTAAGACATCGCCGGTGCCTGGAAGCGGGATAAGGCGAAGACATGCACGCCGGCGGATCTTACCCAGCTTCGGGGCTCTCCTTGGAGATAACACCCCTACTGCTGCTCTGCGGGGTCTCCGCATGCTCACTCGATGAATCAAGTAGCTACACAACGCTCCTAGAGCTGTTTGGGGGAAGGACGAAGAAAGGGCACGGCTAGCCTGCTTCTTCTCCTTAGGTGGTGTCTAGAACTAGCAGGGGGGTCCAACCCTTTGCATGGGTGCTCCGGGGGGTTTATATAGGCCTACCCCCCGGGGGTACAATGGTAATCCGTCTGGGCGCGGGGCCCAGCCGTCTGTGACTGCGCTCGCCGGCTTCTGCGCCGGCTGCTGGGGCCCGCCGACTGGTGGGTCCCGCCGGCTGCCAGCTCCTTGGTCGATAGGCAGGCCCCATTGCCCAGGGCCTGGTTGGCGGCTGGTTACTGTGGCTCTATCTTGTTGACGTGAGCTTCATCGTGGTAAGCGCGGCTACAGTACCGCCGCCCGCCGGGCGATCGCTGTAGCCTTACCGCGTCTTGTCTCCTTAATGGGGCGTCTTCCTCGAGGGAGGCGGCAAGCCGGCTGCGGGGAGCCGGCTCTGTCTTGGGCCGACTAGTTGGAGACGTGGCCGCCTTCGGGCGTCTCTCTGCTCGAAGGGGCCCACCGTCGATGGGCCGAGCTGGCGGCCCGTCGTGGGTGATGCCAGAGTCAGCATGGCAACAGTGCTGCGCCGGACGGGTCACGCCTACCCCGTACGGCGCACTGTGCCAGGCGTGCTCCGGGATTCGGGGGTGGCAGGCTTTACTGTAGCCACGCCCCGTCGCACCGCCGTTAGGTGGGTGCAAACTTTGTGGGTATGGTCCTGACCGCTTTATGGGGAGCCGGCTTCTTGGAGTCGGCCTTCTCATGAGGGCTAAAGTCGGACCGCCTTCCGAAAGCCGGCCTGGGCTGCAGCCAGCTAGGGGAAGGCGGCCCCATGTCTTGGATTCTTGAGAGCCGGGCGGGCTCGTAACTTTTTCAGAAGTGCCAGGGGAGGCCGGCTAGGCTACCCATGGCCATTTACTCCGACATAGTCCCCAAAGCTGATCGAGCTCCGAGGTGAGCGGGGGGACGAGAAGCTTGGTCAGCTTCCTATCCTGAAGAGCCAGCTTTGCGGGCGTACGCCGACTTCAGAGAGCCCGCTTAGGCGGGAGGAGAGGGGACCTGCGTGCTGACCACGGGCCCTCTCGCGGCCACGTGGCGGCAGGATCCTGCGTGCGCACGCGCGTGACGGGACGCCGCCGTAGGCTCGGGCCCGCCACTCGCGAGCCTTGGTCCGGGCGCGGATCTTCCGTGGCCCACAGGGGCCGCTCGCCTTCTCAAGGCAGTTTCGTCTCGCCGTTAAGGCTCGATAATCGCGGGACGTGGGGAGTGGGAACGATTGATCCCCACGCTTCCCCACGCCGCGCCTCCTCAGCTCCGCCACGTGAGCCTATAAGTAGGGGGAGGAGGGAGAGCGACAGAGGTTTGCGCGCTCCCCCCGCTCCATCCCTCCTAATCCTCGTCTTCTTCCTTTCGCTGCCGCCGCAGCTTCCCGCCTCAGCGCCGTCGCGTCTCCACGCCACCTCGCTCCCATGGCGTTGTCAAGCTCCTGGGACGGCTCCAACGTCCATGAAGACCACATGGAGTTCCTTCGCCAGACCCGGCGCCTGCCCGGCGCCGACCGCGTAAAGGTCCGCCTGGCGCCCGCGAGGGAGATCTCGCCGGCGTCGGAGGAGGGCGAGCGGGTCGTCTTCCGTTCGCACTGCCTGCGCGGCTTCGGCCTCCCGGCGAGCGGGTTTCTGCGCTCCTTCCTTGACTTCTACAACCTCCAGCCGCATCACCTCACGCCCAATGCGGTGATGCTGCTGTCGGCCTTCGTCTCCCTCTGCGAAGGCTTCTTGGGGCTGCTCAGCTCTGGGGAGAATTCTTCCAGAGCAAGCTCGGCACAGTCGTCGCCGGCGTGCCCGCCCCCTGCGGAGCCTTCATCGCCATGAGGAGGGCGAGCGAGAACAATCCGTTCCCGCCCATCCCCCTGATCCAGTCGGTAAAGGTCTGGCAGAGATCTTACTTTTATGTGAAGAACGTCGCCGAGCAGGAAGACTACATCAACCTGCCGGCTTACGTAGCCGGCCCGCCGGCTGGGAGGCAGCCCTCGTGGAGCTTCTGGTCCCGGTCGTTGTCTCCGGCCGGGAACGCCGCCATCTCCCGGCTTCGGGTGATGATTCAGTCAGAAGGCCTGCGCGGGGCCGACTTGGTGGCCGCCTTCGTGGGGCGGCGGATTCTCCCTCTCCAGAGCCGGCCCCATATGATGTGTCAGATGAGCGGCCGCTTCGATCCAAGCCGGCTGAGCACATGGGAAATGCCCCACGCAGAGGTGGCGCTCATGGTCAACTACATCGCCAACTGCAAGCTCGCCGGGGACTAGCAATACGGCAAGGTGCCGTATTCTCGCGCCAATCCTCCGCCCACGATAAGCTTCTCTCTCTATCTTCTTTTTTGTCGTCAGCCGGCTTCGTGACGCCCGGCTTCTGACCAGTCGGTCCTTTGAGCAGAACCCTCTTCTTGCGCCATCGGCCGGGGTGGCAGGGATTGAACGCTAGTACGCCCCCGACCGCACGGTGGATGACGTCGACGACCCGGACTTGGGGGCGGCCGCCATGGAAGACGCCGTCGTGGGGGACAGTGCCGAGCCCGGGGGCTCAAGGTTCACCGCGAGCTTCGAGGACTGGCCGGACGATTTCGAAGCCGAAGTCGCTCCGCGTCGCCAGCCGGCGGCCGACCAACAGGGCGCGGGCTTGTCTGTCGCGCCGGCTGCCGGCGGCGCGCAGAAGCGCCGGGCCGCTCTAGGCCTCTTCGGCAGTCGGCCGAAGAAGTCCAAGCCTTCCGCCGCGGCGACAAAGCGGGAGGAGACGGCCGCGAAGGCGGCCCGCTTCCACAAGGCCGTGAAACAGCCCCAGGCGGTCTCGGGGTAAGTCTTTAATTGCCTTGCCGCATTCTCGTCATCGTTCTCTTTTTCTTCGAATTTCTTCTTGTCTTTTCCTTGCTTGCTGGACAGGGCGCCGCTTTTCCTTGAGCGGGGCCCGGGCGGCTCCGTCGTGGGGCCGGCTGGAGGGTCTTCGAGCTCCCGCCGCGTGGACCCCCGCGCCGATCTTAGGGAGGCCATAGAGCGGAACGCCCGCGAAGCGCGGGAGGAGCGCGAGGCGGCGGAGAAGGCGGCCGCCCAGGCGGCGAAGGAGCAGGCTGAAGCGGTAGCCTAGGCCCAGAGGGAGGCGGCTACCGCGGAGACGGAGGCGGAAAGCTTGCACAGCCAGCCTCCGCTGCTCGCCGTTCCTCTCCGAGCCATAGCCCCCGACACCCCGTTGCCCTTGGCGGAGGAGATCATCCAAGACCCGCCGCTGTTGGAGAGGGAGGAGGACCCCGTGGTCTTGGCGGGGAGAGCACCGCCTGCGGCGCCAACCGGAGCGGGCCAAGGCGGTCAATCGTCAGCGGCGCCAGAGGAGCCGGCCGGAGGTGAGCCGGAGAGCAGAGCCGGCCTCGAGGTGCAGCTGGCGACGGGCTGGCGTGCTGGGGGGGAGGCCTCTCCGCCGGAGTTGCGCCGAGCCGCAGGCGCAGGCCGGCCGGCAGGAGATCTGGAGGCGGCCAGCACCGCCGTGTCCGAGTGGACTCCCAGCGGGGGGACTGGCGAGCTGGATGCGGCGGCTCAAGGGCTCCGGAGCCGGCTACAAGCTCAAGCCGCCCTGCTGCACCAGCTCAACCAAGAGTTTTTGTCAACGCGAAATACTATTCGGGTGAGTCCTTCGCTCTTGGCTGCTTTGCTTTCTTGATTTCTTCCGTGGGGGCGCGTCAGCGCACCCACTGGGTGCAGTCCCCGAGATTCGGGCCGACTGCTGCGCAGTCGGGTCGGATCTTTCTCGACGGCTTTCTTACTTTGCTTTTTTCTGAATTTTCAGGAATACCACAACCTTCGTGCTGCCGCCTTCGACTCCCAGGCTCGAGAGTTGAGTCGGCGGACCGACGACCTGGCCGACAGCCGAAGTAAGTACTTGGTTTTGTCTGTCTCCTGTGGGGGCGCGTCAGCGCACCCACTGGGTGTAGTCCCCGAGATCCGGGCTGATTGCTGCGCAGTCGGCTCGGATCTTTCTTGACGACTCTTTTCTTATTGATTTTTCTTTTTCTTTGTCTTCAGGGGCCAACGCCGACTTGAGGAAGGAGCTTGGCGAAGCGAAGGCCGCCCTTTACACCAAAGAGGCTGAGTGCGCTGCCTTGGTCCTGGAACGGGATTGCCTGGCCAAGAAGCTGGCCGACCAAGAGGAGAGCCACAAAGCGGCCCTGTAGGCGGCGCGGGAAAGTGAAGCCACCTTGCTAGCGGAATATGAGATGGAGGCGGCGAGCTGGTCTGAGACCCGGCGAGCTCTGGACGAAGGCTTCGGCCGGATTGAAGACTTGATCGACGGTAAGTTGCCTTCCTCGGCCCTCCTCCTGCCCCTTGTCGCCTGGGTCTTTTGACTTATCTTGAGCTGTTGCTTGTTGTTTCTTGCAGATTACTTCCCGGGCTACTCCGCCTTCGCCGCCCAAAGCATTGAGGCCCATCGCGAGGCGCGCCGGCAAGCGGGGGCCGACATCGCGCCGGATGCAAACCGGACCCTTGAGGAGCAGCTCCTGGCTGTCCAGGCACGGTTGCAGCCGGCTCATCGAATGCTTCGCCGGCTCCAACGTGCCGGGGCGCAAGTGCTGGCCGCCCTTTGGCCCGGCGAGACGATCCCCCGCACTCCAAGCCGAACTGCCGACTGGCTGGAAGTCGCAGTTGGTCGCTTCGAGGCTTGGAAAGCGTCAGCGGCCCGCCTCGGAGCCGGGTGGGCGTTGGAATTCGTTCGGGCTTGGTACCCAGGGCTGAGCCTGGACCAGCTGCGAACTTGGCGGATGGAGGCCGACGCGGAGCTGGAGGCGGTGAGGCCGGCTATCGCCCAGCGGGCTTCGACGATCGCCGAGTGCACCGACATCAGCGTTTTCGCACCCGAAATCGATGATGACGGTGTCGCTCAGCCGGAGGAGTGGTTCGGGCTGAACCCGGCGGTAGGCGAGGACTCGGTGGAGGAGATTGCCTCCAGCGATGAGGGCCAAGAAGACGAAGACGAGGACGGCGGAGACGTTGAGCCGGCTGGTGGAACAACCAGCCGACCTCAGGCCGACCGTGCCGCCAGCAACGAGGCGCGTGGAAGTGCGCCCTCTGCGGGAGGCGGCGACCAAGCCGAAGTTCGTCAGCCGGCCGCTCCTTCAGCCGGCACGACCGCCTCCGCCAACCAGTCTGGCTTTTCGGCCGCTCCGCTAGCTTGACCTGCCGTCTTTATCTTTCCTGCTTTGTTGTCTTTGAACACTCTTTGTTAAGTTTTCGCAGTTCCACCCACTGGGGGTGTATCCAAACTATGTTGAATGTTGGCCTCTTGGAGGTCATTTTATGTAAATATTATCATGTGCATGTTTGGTTTCCATTCGCGTATGCTTGTTTATCCTTAGGCTTTTTCCTTTGCCGCCTTCCCTCTTTGGGGAGGCAAGTACTTGAGCTTTCTTGGATTAAAGTAAAGTGAATGGAAACTGGCCGGCCGGCTACTTTGGTAGCCAGTCGGCGGTGTGAGAAAATCGGCTTTTGTTATATTAGTCCGTTAGTCCCTAGCCGTTTTTCGTGTGGGCGGTCGTTTCTACCTTTAACTCTTGCCAGCCGGACAGCCGGTTCTTCGAACTGCGACTTTGGCAAGAGAAGGCTTGAGAGCCGGCACACTACTTGTCTGACTGCGGGTAGGACTTCTAACATAACTTCAGTCGGCCAGTCCCCGAGCCGACTAGTCGAACTCGGTGCCGGATGGAAAAAGTAAATGATACGACAAGGTCATAAGCATGATACTTTTCATTCATAAATAAGGGACGGCAGTACCCAAGCCCTCCTCGGGGAGCCTATTGTTTTGTACTTAATACAAAAGTTAGCGTGATACATACTGCATTTCAACTGTAAAATCTTCGAAGGAGGTTGGCGTTCCATGGCCGTTCCGACTCCTTGCCGGAGTCGTCTCTCTTGCGTGCCTTCGGCTTTTGTGCGTCGATCAGGTAGTAGGAGTCGTTGCCTAGAGCTCTGCTGATGACGAAAGGGCCTTCCCAAGGGGCTGAGAGCTTGTGCTGGCCGGCTGTTCGCTGGATCAGCCGGAGCACAAGGTCGCCCTCTTGGAAAGATCTTGGCCTGACCTTCCGGCTGTGGTAGCGGCGCAAACCCTGCTGGTAAATTGCAGACCGGCTGAGGGCTAACAGCTGGCTTTCTTCCAGCAGGTCGACGCCGTCTTCTCGTGCTTCCTTGGCCTCCGCTTCCGTGTACATGGTTACTCGAGGCGAGTCGAATTCGATGTCAGTTGGGATGACCGCCTCGGCACCATACACAAGGAAGAAAGGGGTGAAGCCGGTTGACTTGTTTGGTGTAGTGCGCAGACTCCAGAGGACAGCCGGCAGCTCATCGAGCCAACAGCCGGCTGAACGCTCCAGAGGTACGACCAGTCGGGGCTTGATGCCGGAGAGGATGAGGCCGTTGGCTCGCTCGACCTGGCCGTTTGACTGCGGGTGGGCGACGGATGCTAAGTCTAGCCGGATACCTTGGGCTGCGCAGAAACGTGCTAAGGCTCCTTTGGCGAAATTGGTGCCATTGTCGGTGATGATGCTGTGCGGCACGCCATACCGAGTTGCCGGATGATTGCTGGACTACCAGGTCCGAGTCGCCATAACATAGGATCCGGCGAATGCCAAGCTCTTTGGCAAGCCGGAGCCCATGTATGAGCGCCTCGTACTCGGCCACATTGTTGGAGGCGACAAAGTGGATCTGTAGCGTGTATCTGAGCTTGTCGCCTTTGGGAGAGGTAAGGACGATGCCGGCTCCCAAGCCGGTGCGCATCTTGGACCCGTCGAAGTGCATGCGCCAATGGGTGGAGTCGGGAGCCGGCGGCAGGTACTGGGTCTCGACCCAGTCGACGAGGAAGTCGGCCAGTGCTTGGGACTTGATGGCAGTGCGGGGCTGGTAGAAGATCGTGTATGGGGCCAGCTCGATGGCCCATTTCGCCACCCGGCCGGATGCATCCCGGCTGCCTATGATCTCGGCTAGCGGGGCAGTGCATACGACCGTGACGGGATGCTCTTGAAAGTAGGGCTTCAGCTTCTTGGCGGTGAAGTACACGCCGTAACACATCTTTTGGTAGTGCGGGTAGTTCTGCTTTGAGGCAGACAGCACCTCGCTCAAGTAATACACCGGTCTCTGGACCGGATGGGCTCGGCCTTCTTCCGGGCGCTGGACTACGATGACGGTGCTGACCACCCGGCTGGTTGCAGCGATGTAAAGGAGCATGGGCTCTTTCTTAGTCGGCGCCGCAAGGACAGGCGGCATGGCCAGCATCTTCTTCAGCTCGTGAAAAGCTTGGTTGGCCTGGTCGTTCCACTCGAAGTGAGTGCTCTTCTTCATGAGGCGGTACAGGGGGAGGGCTTTCTCTCCGAGCCGGCTCATGAAGCGGTTCAGGGAGGCCAAGCACCCGGTGAACTTCCGGATGTCTCGAAGCTTGGTGGGGATCACCATTCTCTCGATGGCCTTGATCTTCACCGGGTTGCACTCGATGCCGCGTTCGGAGACCAGGAAGCCTAGGAGCTGGCCGGCTGGCACTCCGAACACGCATTTCTCGGGGTTGAGCTTGATTTGGAACCGGCGTAAGTTCTCAAATGTTTCCTTAAGGTCCCCCAACAAGGTGCCGCGCTTCTCCGTCTTCACCATGATGTCGTCCACGTATACGTGAGCGTTTCTGCCGAGTTGCTTGAGGAGGCACTTCTGCATGCAACGCTGAAAAGTGGCACCGGCGTTTCTCAAGCCGAATGTCATAGTCAGGTAGCAGAAGGCTCCGAACGGCGTGATGAAGGCGGTCTTCAGGCGGTCGTCCGGATCCAGCTTTATCTGATGGTATCCGGAGTAATCATCCAAAAAACTCAACAACTCGCATCCGGCTGTGGAGTCTATCACTTGGTCTATCCTTGGCAGGGCGAAGGGATCTTTGGGGCAGGCCTTGTTGAGACTCGTGTAGTCTATACACATGCGCCACTTGTTATTCTTCTTTAGCACAAGGACCGGGTTGGCGAGCCATTCCGGAAAGAAAACTTCCATGATAAAGCCGGCCGCCAAGAGCCGGGCTATCTCCTCCCCTACAATCCTGCGTTTCTCCTCCGATAGTCGGCGGAGGGGTTGTCTGACTGGCTTTGCGTCTTCTCGAACATGTATTTTGTGCTCGGCGAATTTCCTCGGAACACCCGGCATGTCCTTGGGGGACCACGCAAAGATGTCTCGATTCTCATGGAGGAAATCGGCAAGCTCGCCTTCCTATTTGCTGTTTAGGTTTCCCCCGATGACGGCAAACCTCTCTGGATGCTCGGGGTCAAGAGGTATCTTCTTCGTCTCCTTGGCCGGCTGGAAAGATCCTTGAGCATCATGCTCCTTGGGGTCGGGGGACACGGCCGACTGCTTGCCGGCTATGGCCACGACTCGGTCCAGCATCTTCTTCTCTTCGGCAATCACAAGGGACTCGGCCAGCCGGCTGCTGGCCGCTGCGCACTCGGAGGACTTCTTGTAGTCACCGGCTACGGTGATGACGCCTTTGGTGCTTGGTATCTTCATCTTGAGGTACGCATAGTGGGGAACCGCCATGAATTTGGCCAAGGCAGGTCGGCCCAGTAATGCATGGTAAGGGCTCTCCAGGTCCACCACTTCAAACCAGATCGCTTCCTAGCGGAAATGCTCCTTGTCCCCAAAAAGTACATCAATCTTGATTTTTCCAATGGGGGCGTAGGACAGGCCGGGTACGATGCCGTGGAACACTGTCCGAGTGGGCGTGAGCTGTTTTGTCTTGACGTTCAACTTCTCCTAGGTGTCACGATACAGGATGTTGATGCTGCTCCCGCCGTCTATCAACACACGGGAGAAGCGGGCGGCACGTCTGTCCGTTGCAAGGGTGGCTTCCAGGAACAAAGCATAAGAGCCGGGAGATGGCATCACCTCCGGATGGTCGGCCCGGCTCTAGCTGATGGGCTTTTCTGACCAATGCATGTGTCCAGCGGGGTTGGCAGCGACCACGCTGACTTCCTGGTGCTCTCGGCATTTGCTGCGCCGGTCTTCGGGCTGGTTGGTAAAGACGATGTAGGTTGCTTGCTCATCAGGGAACTCGTCATGCATGGCTCCGACTGCGGGCCGAGCAGCTGGAGGCGGCGGGCCGGCAGGCGGAGGTGGCAAGAGCCCCTCGCCCTTAGAGATCCGGGTGAGCCAATTGCACTTCCGGGTCGTATGGTTGGACGGCTTCGCGCCGCTGTGGAACTTGCAAGGGGCGTCGAGGGTTTGCTCATAGGAGAAGGCGGGCTGCCAAGCCGGCCTGCCGCCCTTGGGCTTCTTGGGCGCCGGTCGTTCTTCAGGTGGTGCATCTTCGACTGTGGCCACCTGCCGGCTGGCGGGAGGCGGCGCGGGGCCCTTGCGTTTGTTGTCGTTCGAGTTGGGGTGTCGGCCGGAATCCCCCGCCGGCGTCTTGGGCGCCGGGTTGAGTACCTTTCCGGACGCGTCTACCCGAAGCTCGGTCTTCATCGAGGAGTCGGCGGTGGCGTACTTGTCTTCTATGTCCAGAAGCTCGTCGAGGGTAGCCGGCTCGTCGCAGAGGAGCTTGTGCTTGAGGAGGGTGCCTTCTCGGCATCCGGCTGTGAAGTATTCTATGGCTTGCACCTCGTGCACCCCTTCACAGGAGTTGCGGAGCTCGGCCCAACGCGTGAGGTAATCGCGAGTGGACTCGGCCGGGCCTTGTACGCACAAGGAGAGCTGTCTGGGCTTGGGAGCCCGCTTGTAGGTGCTGGTGAAGTTGCGGATGAAGGCTTCTGTGAAGTCTAGCCAGCTGTTGATGCTACGCGGCTTGAGGCTGTTGAGCCAGGTCCGCACCGTGCCCTGCAGCATGAGGGGCACGTACTTCACGGTGACGCGCCGGTTGCCGTTGGCTATGCTAACTGCGGTGGAGTAGTCGATCAACCAATCTTCCGGCTTCACGGAGCCGTTGTACTTGGGAGTGTCTCTTGGGAGCGAGAACCCTTTGGGAAAGGGCTCGTCGCGGATGCGGGGGCCAAAACAAGGCGGGTCGACATCGTCTTCTTCTTCCAATGCCAGGGATCGCGCCAGGCGGTCGATCCGATGGCGGGCGTCGTTCTCGCCGATTCCTTCGCGGCGGCCCAGCCGGCCGTTGAGAGTCGGGTGCGCCACTGGCGGCGAGGCGGGATATCTCTCTCCACGGGGCGGAGGCGGAGGCGGGTCGCCCTGCCATTCCATGGCTCGGGGATGACCGTCCGCGTCCCGCTCGATGGAGATCCAGGTCCGGCTGTGGCTGGTAGCCGGCTCCTTCTTGCGTCGTGCGCGGGTATTGCTCGTAGTCGGCGTCCGGGACGTCGCGCCGTGTTCTCGGCGCGGGGGAAGGCTTTCCGCGCGAGCGTCGGCTTCGTGCCGCTGCGCGGCGGCGTCAATCAATTGCTGGATGCGCCGGGTCATGTGGGGAAGGTCTTCAGCCTCCAGGCCATCCAGCTCGTCTACGGCCGCCTGGGCGGCACGCAAGTTCTCGGAGCGGAGTGGCATAGACCGGGCGGTCGACTCCCAGCGTGTCGGCGATGACGGCGCGCGTTGCTTGACAAGGCCGGCCCGGCTTGGCCCGCCCGGGGCCGGCGTGCCGAAGGCGGCGCGGTCAGCTTCGCGCTGGTAGGCCTCAGTGAGGCGTCTTACGGAGGCCAGCCTCCGGCCCTCTGCGAGGAGCGAGGCGGCGTGCTTCCAGTGCTTCGTCGTCGGCGTCGGCCGGGAGAGGAGCGGACAAGTCGTGGGCCGCCGCGCGCGAGGCGTCGCGGGCGCTCTCGTCGGCCGGGCCGCCGTGGCCGACAACCATCACTTCGGTGGTGACAGTATCGCGGCCGTCAGTCCGAGGAAGCGGGTCGTTGTAGATCGCGACATTGGTGGGGAAGGTGTCGTAGGAGGCCGTGTCGGAGTCGACAGGCATCGGGTCGGTGGAGCCAACCGACTCGAGGTCCGCAGCGGGCTCGCTGGAGACATGGAGCTGGCCGAGAAGGTTGGCGAGGCAGTCAGTGCCCGCATCGGAGGCGAGCTCATCGGAGATGAAGGTCTCGTCGGGGAGATCGGCGAGGCCGCTTGCCGCGCAGATGCTGGTGACGCCTTGCAGCGCGTCGTGGCAAGCGCCATCGGGCATGCCGGGCTGGCTACGCTCGCTGGGGAGGAAGAGGGTTCCCGTCCAGAACAGGTCTCCGGACGACGGTGCGCCTGGCCCCACGGTGGGCGCCAAATGTCGGGTGGTAGGTGCGACATATGCCAACGGGTGGCTTATCATTGTGGGAGCCAGTAAGACATCGCCGGTGCCTGGAAGCGGATAAGGCGAAGACATGCACGCCGGCGGATCTTACCCAGCTTCGGGGCTCTCCGTGGAGATAACACCCCTACTGCTGCTCTGCGGGGTCTCCGCATGCTCACTCGATGAATCAAGTAGCTACACAACGCTCCTGAGCTGTTTGGGGAGGAGGAAGAAAGGGCACGGCTAGCCTGCTTCTTCTCCTTGTGTGGTGTCTAGAACTAGCAGGGGGTCCACCCTTTGCATGGGTGCTCCGGGTTTATATAGGCCTACCCCCCGGGGGTACAATGGTAATCCGGCTGGGCGCGGGGCCCAGCCGTCTGTGACTGTGATCGCCGGCTCCTGCGCCGGCTGCTGGGGCCCGCCGACTGGTGGGTCATGCAGGCTGCCAGCTCCTTGGTCAGCAAGCAGGCCCCAATGCCCCGGGCCTGGTCAACGGCTGGTCACTGTGGCTTCATCTTGTTGACGTGAGCTTCATCGTGGTAAGCGTGGCTACAGTGCCGCCGCCTGCGGGCGATCGCTGTAGCCTTACCGCGTCTTGTCTCCTTAATGGGGGCGTCTTCCTTCGAGGGAGGTGGCAAGCCAGCTGCGGGGAGCCGGCTCTGTCTTGGGCCGACTAGTTGGAGGCGTGGCCGCTTCGGGCGTCTCTCTGCTCGAAGGGGCCCACCGTCGATGGGCCAGCTGGCGGCCCGTCGTGGGTGATGCCAGAGTCAGCATGGCAACAGTGCTGCGCCGGACGGATCACTCCTACCCCATACGGCGCACTGTGCCAGGCGTGCTCCGGGATTCGGGGGTGGCAGGCTTTACTGTAGCCACGCCCCGTCGCACCGCCGTTAGGTGGGTGCAAACTTTGTGGGTACGGTCTTGACCGCTTTATGGGGAGCCGGCTTCTTGGAGTCGGCCTTCTCATGAGGGCTAAAGTCGGACCGCCTTCCGAAAGCCGGCCTGGGTTGCAGCCAGCTAGGGGAAGGCGGCCCCATGTCTTGGATTCCTGAGAGCCGGGCGGGCTCGTAAACTTTTTCAGAAGTGCCAGGGGGGCCGGCTAGGCTACCCATGGCCATTTTACTCCGACAAACCTGGGCTCGGCCACCCAGCCGGCCCATTAGCTCAGTTCGGCCTATAGGCCCATCCAGCACCGGCCCAACTGAACTCCCACCTAAACCTAGCCCATCTCCCTTGAACCCCTCCTCCTCCTTCGTGGTTCATAGCGCCGCCGGGAGAGCGTTGCACGCGCACGCATCTCGATCCCCATCTCCCCTCGATCTCTCTTTCTCGCTCGCAGCAGTCCCTTCCCTCGATCCCATCTCTCCCGTACGCCGCGCCACCTCTCCTCTCGATCTCTTCCTCCCTCTGCTGCCCGCGTCCCTGTTCACCTCCATGGCGCTCGCGCCCCATCTTGCTCCAGGGTAAGGAACTCCCCCACGCGTCTCCCTTCCCGCGCCCGTCCAACAGGACCCCATGTCGCTGCCTCGCTGCCGCCTCCCCGTCTCCGACGAGCGCCACCCTCTGCTTCCTCTACGGCGACCAGGAGTCCGCTGGCATCGCCAGGAGGCCGTCGCATCGCCGGGGACGCCAAGCGTTGCCCTCCTTCCTCTTCTACGCCGGCGACCGTCCATCCTCGTCGCCCCGCTGCATCGCCTGCTTCCTCGTCAAGGGCCATGGATGCCTACAGCCGCCGCCGTCCTGCTGCATTTCAGCTCCGGATATCAGGCTGACCTCACCTTGCTCTGCTTGCCTCCCTGTCATCTTCCTCGAGCAGGAGCTCATTGCCCGAGCCCCTTCCACCCCTTCTTTCCAGCGGGGCCCCGTACCTCGTCCTCGCCACCACGCCGGAGGCAGCCAACAGGGTCCCTTGCCGCTCCGTTCGGAGTTTGCCGGAACCAGGAGCTCGACCTCGAGCCTCTCCACGCACGTCCGGCACCCCTGCTTCCTCCCACGTCGCCCCTGCCTCGTTGCCTTCTTGCCTTTGTGCCCCTCCATGGAACCAAGCATCGCCGCCGTGCGCTGCATGCCCACTGAAGCTCTCGCTGCCATCGTGCACAACCTCTAGCCCCTCTTGTCGTTGTCAAGACCCTCCAATCAGGGAGTAACCATGGCCGCACCGAGACACTTGGATTCACCAAGATCGGCAGTACCATGACTTACGGCACCGAATGACCACCGCTCGAATGCCAAGTACCAGGACGTGAGACCCGCCAAGTTTCATCTATGAACCGATGTACGACTACACACCCGAGTGCGTTGAGTACCTCTACGGAAGACCCAAACGTCTATGAACCGTGTACGATTGACCGTTGCCAAGGACGTCGAGTTGAACGTCTACCCACGCCGTGTTTTTTTGAACCAAGTTCGATGACGACTTCGAAGAACCCGGATTCACCAGTTCCACTACCGTCGCCTTCGGAAACCTCGGATGCGTCAAGTACCTCTTTTTAAAACGAACGTACCACTACCGGCGAGGAACCAATAGTAGCACTACTTCTTCTACCATCGCCAAACGACTACTTCCTCTACTTCCCTCGACGAACTCGAAACCGTCCGTTTGGCACGCTTGAAGGTATAAACGCCGAGACGACCTTCGAAGAATGAATGCAAGTTGTATGAGATTGCTCATGTTCGAACCGGTGTCGAATTGTCGATGCATGTTGGCCCCTCTTTTGCCTTGTTACCATCGTCTCGTGGGACACCCGAAATCCGGGAGCGCCCCACCATCTTTTGCATGCATCCGCACACTTCTCCTTTGCATCGGTATCTCAATCGAGTTACCGGGAACCGGAACATGCCGTGGCACCGTTTTCGTTATCGTCGACGTGGCACCCCTTTTGTTTCCGCCACGATGACAAATGCTTCCTATATGCTCATGCCAACATTCATAAAACTTGCATAAACTTGTCATGTCATCCGCATCATGATAATACACCATAATGTTTAAAATTGTTGTTGCTTTAGATTACTAATGCATATGGGGTTTTACCGGATTTGTTGTTTGTGATATCCGGCCCCATTTAAATTGTTTAGATAGTATAGTTTTGTTATGCTTCACCCTCTTGACATGCTTAACAACATTTAAAATGGATGGGTACCTAAATGAGAGAGAATTAAATAAGTCATGTGGTGTTTTCTTCAATATGCAACTCCGTTGCATGTTGATCTCCACTTAATTTGTAGTGTTGTTTGTTGCACTTTGCCATGCCATGCCTCATTAAACCGGACTTGCATCATACTTGGTTGTGCATCATGCCATGTTCATGTCTTGGTTGTTTACTATGTTGTTTGCTTCTTTCCGGTGTTGCTTCTTCGAGTTGGTTCCGATAACGTCACGTTTGTGAGGACTCGTTCGACTACGTCCGTATGTCTTCTTCATGGACTCGTGCTTCTTCCTTGCGGGATTTCAGGCAAGATGACCATACCCTCGAAATAACTTCTATCTTTGCTTGCTAGTTGCTCGCTCTTTTGCTATGCCTATGCTGCGATACCTACCACTTGCTTATCATGCCTCCTATATTGTTGAGCCAAGCCTCTAACCCACCTTGTCCTAGCAAACCGTTGATTGGCTATGTTACTGCTTTGCTCAGCCCCTCTTATAGCGTTGTTAGTTGCAGGTGAAGATTGGAGTTTGTTCCTTGTTGGAACATGGATATTTTGTTGGGATATCATAATATCTCTTATTTAATTAATGCATCTATATACTTGGTAAAGGGTGGAAGGCCCAGCCTTATGCCTGGTGTTTTGTTCCACTCTTGCCGCCCTAGTTTCCGTCATATCGGTGTTATGTTCCCGAATTTTGCGTTCCTTACGCGGTTGGGTTATAATAGGAACCCCTTGACAGTTCGCCTTGAAAAAAACTCCTCCAGCAATGCCCAACATTGGTTTTACCATTCGCCACCTAGCCTTTTTCCCCTTGGGAGTCGCGCTCCTGAGGGTCATCATTATTTTACCCCCCCGGGCCAGTGCTCCTCTGAGTGTTGGTCCAAACTAGAGCCCTGTGCAGCGCCCCCTCGGGGAAACTCGAGGTTTGGTTTTAGTTGTATGAAGCGCTCATCTGAGTGTGCCCTGAGAACGAGATATGTGCAGCTCCTATCAGGATTTGTCGGCACATTCGGGCGGTGTTGCTGGACTTGTTTTACCATTGTCGAGGATGTCTTGTAACCGGGATTCCGAGCCTGATCGGGTCTTCCCGCTAGAAGGAATATCCTTCATTGACCGTGAGAGCTTGTGATGGGCTAAGTTGGGACACCCCTGCAGGGATTGAACTTTCGAAAGCCGTGCCCGCGGTTATGGGCAGATGAGAATTTGTTAATGTACGGTTGTAGAAAACCTGAATTTGACCTTAACTAAAATACATCTACCGCGTGTGTAAGCGTGATGGTCTCTTCTCGGCGGAGTTCGGGAAGTGAACACGGTGTTGGAGTTATGTTTGACATAGGTTGTTCTAGGATCACTTCTTGATCATAGTTGTTCGACCGTGCTTTTGCCTTCTCTTCTCGCTCTCATTTGCGTTGTTAGCCACCAAATATGCTAGTCGCTTGCTGCAGCTCCACCTCATACCTTTTACCCTTCCTATAAGCTTAAATAGTCTTGATCGCGAGGGTGTGAGATTGCTGAGTCCCCGTGACTCACAGATACTTCCAAAACCAGTTTGCAGGTGCCGATGTTACCGAGCAGGTGACGCAACCAAGCTCAAGGAGGAGCTCGATGAAGATCTTGTCCTTTGTGTTGTTTCGTTCTAGTTGATCAGTAGTGGAGCCCAGTTGGGGTCGATCGGGGATCTGTGTAGCTTTTGGGGTAGTCTTCTTTTATTTTGGGTTCCGTAGTCGGACCTTGATTGTATCTGGTTGATGTAATGCTTTATTCATGTAATTGTGTGAAGTGGCGATTGTAAGCCAACTATGTATCTCTTTCCCTTATGTATTACATGGGTTGTGTGAAGATTACCTCACTTGCGACATTGCTTTCAATGCGGTTATGCCTCTAAGTCGTGCTTCGACACGTGGGAGATATAGCCGCATCGAGGGCGTTACAAGTTGGTATCAGAGCCTTCCCCGACCTTAGGAGCCCCTGCTTGATCGAATCGTTGGCGTTATTGAGTCTAGAAATGTTTTGAGTCATTTAGGAATTATATATATCGGAGAGTTAGGACTTCTTTTTACTCCCCAGTCCCTTCATCGCTCTGGTGAGGCATCCTGATGTAGAGTTTTGACTCTTCTCTTCTCAAATTTCACTAAAAAAATTTAGGATCACGCGGGTATCTTGGAATCGTTCCGATGGTTTTGTGATGAGAACATTGTTCTTGGTGCCTCCTGTCATTTAGGGGTTGTGGCAGTGTCCCAGGGAGTTGAGCTCCGAGATGTTGTCATCATAATTTTATCGTTGCAGTTCTGGAATACCTTAGTTTAGTTTCTCCGACATCGAAAATCTCTTTTATGCAGTTGTTGGTGAGATAACCTCGACGCCACCCAGTACTGGGGTGGGAGTTCGGGAGTATTGCCATAACTCGTATAACTGATGTTTTTCGAAGGTTGAGGTAAACGATTTCCGAAGGTTTCTTGGTTATGTGTTGAAGGATGGATACAGTTGAATGTAGGATTTGTTAGTTTTGGGTGAGATATTACGCTTCCCCTGTATCCCCAACACCTGATTGCATAACCGGAAAATTTCGGGAGTTTATAAGTGGCAATTCAAGTAGCTCTTAGGATATCTTTCCGACAGATGTATGATATGAAATTGGGGTTCGACGTCTAGTGGTCCGCCTATTCATGGTTGGTTTTATAGTGGTCTCGTTGTGTCTTAAAGAGTCCTTGGCTATGCCGACTCGGGGACGCTTCGTATGTCATGTGCACTGCCTTGTACATGATGGTGCTGTACGATCGAACCCGTGTGGGCCCCACCACGAAAACTTCGGACGAAATCTCTATCATATGTTTGTTCTGGCTTATTCCGTAAGCCAATCCTTTGTTTTGTTTTGAGTTGTGGTATTCGAGTTGCTTCAATGTCAAATGTTGATTCCATACCTTTCCTAAGCGGTGTTCTCATGTTCCTATGGGATTACTAATCCTTCTCGATCATCGAGTTTGTCATGTCAATCCTTGTCAGCCGATGCGATTCTCTTCAAGATGATCCTATCATTTGTCACTTCCGTAAGATCAACTCCAAGTCTTCTCAAGGTTGTTTGCTTCATTCGTCCCAAGCTGCCTTTGTTTTTCCCGCCCACCCACCCTTTTTCCTCAAGGACTCGGATTTCTTAATCAAGCATCCTTTTATTCTTGTGAAGTCTCTTCATTCTTTTCTTTCAGTATCCTTATCCGGTGATTCTCATGAAGATTCTAACGGAACCTCAAGTTCATCATTTTTTTCTTTTCCGGTGGATTCAATTCAAGCTTTGTGGATCATATCCTTTTTCCTCGTTTCAAATACCCTCTCATGCCGGTGCTCCTCATATTCATTCACTTCTCGCTATTCTATTATTCCGGAGTGCTGAAGATATCTCGAAGATTCGTGTTTCCACTCTGCTTTCGTTCCAGCTTTTGCGAGGATGTTACCTCATTCAAGCCATTTATTTCAACAGGTGCTTTCTCTCTTAAATCGTTCAATGGTGTTTCCTTTCAGTGGGCCCTAACCCACAGGTCTTTTGCCAGGATCTTACCTGACTCTTCTTATTTTCCCGGAGCTATCCTCAAATTCTTTCGAAGTTTGACGTAAGAATGAATTATCATCAGTCAAATGCCTTTATCTAAGATCTCTCAAATTCTTTTCATCGTTGGTTCAACCTTTCCAATTTTAATTCCGGAGTGCCTCAACAATTCTTAGTGGTGGTTCTCGTCATCATTCTCAACACTTGAAGACTGAAGAAGAGCTTTACCTCCATATCTTATCCGTTCTCTCAGAGATTCGTGGTTCTAGTTCGAGGCCATCCTCTCTTTATTGTTTTCGATTATCAGAATTCTTTTCACCTATCCGGAGCAAATTCAGGAGTATTTTTTAGTTTGATCATCCGGAGCCCATCATCTCAGATTTATTCTTTCTTAGCTTTCAGCTATCATTCTCCAAATATTACCGGTGCATCGCTCAAATATCCTCTAATCAGCTCGTGATCTATTCTTTCTCTTGTATCTAAATTCCTTCAAGTATCTTCTTTCGTTTTCCAATTCTTCCCGGTGAATTTGTGCTCTTGCTATTTTCATGTTCAATTCTTACGGTGTTTCATTCAAGATTTCTCTTCCTTCATTATCATATCAATTCATTCGTTGTTTCTAAATCCTACCAGTGGTTCGTTGAATACCTTCCCAAGTTTGCGCTATATCTATCTTAATCCTTTCTACGACAATAAGTAGTGTGCCAAATCCATTGTTTTGTCATCAATTTAATTGGTGAAGGATAAACATAATGTAATTCTTATTATTGTTTTTTTTCCGATTGAATTCAATTCCTTATTCCGGAGGCTCATCAAATTCTCGGTTCCAATTGTTTCATCTATCTTTTCCAGAGTTCCAAGTTTCCACATTATCTTGTCACAGAGATCCATCTAAATCGGTAGAAGGATTCACTTTGTGTTTTCAACTTCTCTTTCCTTCCGTTCGATCATTCTTTCATTTAACGGAGTTCTTCATGTTGTTCTGCATGATGGTTCATCAAGGATTTAATTCCCTTCTCGAAGTGTTCATCAAGATTCTTTTCAGAGGAGCTCAAGATTTCTTCATCTTGCAATCCAGAGTGCAATCCCTTCCACTTTATCTCTTCAGGTGGTGTTATGTCATTTTGACAATTTCTTTCATGGTTCATGATTCGCAAGTTGTCAGGAATGAGATAGTTAAACCCATCAATTTCTTAGAGCATGAGCTCTTCTCAATCTATCAATCTCTTTGTCAGAGTATCTTGGTTTATATCTCACCGAAAGCCTTCCATTGGGAATGTTGCTAATTATGGTGCTTATAAATGACCCAAGTTCTTCATTTATCCTTCCGGTGAGTAAGTTTCTCGTCTCCTTGTTGATATCAATCCAATCTATTGTTTTTGTTAGTGCCAGAATTTCACCTCATTGTTCTCCATAAGCCCACTACAACCATGTTATTTTTGTTGTTGGTTTTTCCAACAACTCCGTTCGACCCTTCTTCTAAAGATGCCTCTTCAAGCTCTTTTGTGGCAGAAGTTGGAATTTTCTTCTCAATTCTCCTATTTCAATTATCTATCTTCTATTCTTCCGTTCCGGAGGCATTGTGATGTTGCTCTCCTCAACCCATCTTCTCGGATTTTCAGGACCATGTTCTGTTCTTGCTTATCCTTTTAACCGGAGTGTTGTGTCCCTTTGCTCAAGCTCTTTCATCTTATCAAGTTTTTCATCTCTTTTAAACCGGAGTGTTGTCCGAGATCTTTCTTACCCCTTGTTCCATTCATTCAATGGTTACGGAGGCAGTGTATTGTGATTTCATCAAGTATCTTCTCGTCTTATCAAGTTCTTATTCAATTCCTTTTCTTTTCAATCGGAGTGCTGCCCGAAGTTGTTCTCCCGTGTTCCTCTTTTCTAACGGAGCGTTTTCAGCTTCGTCATCTCCGTTGTATTCTTTTCTCGAAATGGCTTAACCTTTGCAAGGTTCTTTGGTTTGACTCGTTTGTCAAAGGAGCAACTTAGTTTTACCTCTTCTCTTTCTCTTCCGTTTTCCCTCTGGTGCCATTCTAGATCTCGGGACGAGATCCTCTCGTAGTGGTGGAGTGTGGTAACGCCCCGAGACCGATGTGCGAGGTGTCTTCCTGTTTTTCGCTGTTGTTGCCATGTCATTTGCATCATGTTGCATTTCATCATGTCATCATGTGCATTGTGTGTTTTTCATACATATTAAGTTGTTGCATGTTCCATGCATGAATCTTGCTTCATCACCTTCTCCTTCCCTCTACTTCCTTCTTTTGGCAAGTTTCTCGTTCCCTTCTCTTTTAATGTTCATCTTTGCCTCAATATTCTCACACCATGCACCTAGCCTCTATGTCAAATTTCATCTCTATTGAAATTGTTTTGGTTAGGGTTTAAAATGGTTCAAGTTTGAATTTAATTCAAACTTGAATTATTTTTACTTCCTTTAAAAATCTCTAAACCAATTTTGTTAAATAGAGCACATTTTCAGGATCACGAGTATACTTTTATATTTCTCTAGTTCCTCTCCTTTTTTTCCTGCACTTTCCTTTTTGTTTTTCTGTCTGAAGAAATAGAAAAGCAGCAGCACCAGCTACCTGGGCCTCGGCCACCCAGCCGTCCCATTAGCTCAGTCGGCCTATAGGCCCATCCAGCACTGGCCCAACTGAACTCCCACCTAAACCTAGCCCATCTCCCTCGAACCCCTCCTCCTCCTTCGTGCTTCATAGCGCCGCCAGGAGAGCGTTGCACGCGCATGCATCGCGATCCCCATCTCCCCTCGATCTCTCTTTCTCCCTTGCAGCTGTCCCTTCCTCGATCCCATCTCTCCCGTACGCCGCGCCATCTCTCCTCTCGATCTCTTCCTCCCTCTGCTGCCCGCGTCCCTGTTCACCTCCATGGCGCTCGCGCCCCATCTCGCTCCAGGGTAAGGAACTCCCCCGCGCGTCTCCCTCCCCGCGCCCGTCCAACAGGCCCCCATGTCGCCGCCTCGCTACCGCCTCCCCGTCTCCGACGAGCGCCACCCTCTGCTTCCTCTACGGCGACCAGGAGTCCGCTGCATCACCAGGAGGCCGCCGCATCGCCGGGGACGCCAAGCGGCCGCCCTCCTTCCTCTTCTACTCCCGCCCCTGCTTCCTCATCAGGGCCATGGATGCCTACAGCCGCCGCCGTCTGTCGGCATTCTGGGAACGGGGGTCCCCAGACTTGCCTGCCTGCGGCCTACGGCGTGGCTCAAAGGGGCGCCCAGCTCGGCCCATCTTCACCAACACAAACCCAAGACCCTCGCGAGGGGCCAAGCCTCGCGGGGCGGACGACGCGGAGCTTCCTCAGGCACGGCCTCGTCAGGCTGGCTCACGAGGAGGCGGAGAGATCAAGGCGGGGTACCTCACGAGGTGCCTGTGACGCAAGCCATGACGACTCAGGGCGCCAGGCGGGTGCCAGCCCGCGCAACGTCCTCCTTTCCTCTTTGGTGCAAAGGGGGCAAGCGCAGCCGCGGAGTACCGAGGCATCAGGCAAAGGTTGCCATTTCGATGCAACGAGACCAAGACCAGGAGGACTACGAGATGGAGGTCACCGTGGAGCCCAAGACGGCGTCATCACCAGAGCTTTGCGCAGGCGAAGACTACTTTTGTCAGGATAGCTGATACTTGCTGTCCCCCTTCAAATTAGCCCGCCATTGTTGGCTCCCTTCCCGCTCGATATTTGGGAAGAGGACCAGGGGCTCTATAAATAGGACCAGCCACCCACATAGCAAGGGGGTTCGGTCGGTTGGAGGAAGCAGAGAAAGAGAGAGAGAGAGAAAGGTGACTGAACTCCTCCGAGCAGTTCATCGCCCTAGCCAAGAACAGACCCTCGTGAGGCTGTTGTTCCTTGTATTGTTCATCATCATCAGCCCAAGAGACAATCCACCACACCACACACTGGAGTAGGGTATTACACCACAACGGTGGCCCGAACCAGTATAAACCCTGTGTCTCTTGTGTTGTTCTTTCCGTAGTTTTAGATCCTAGCATGGCGGAGGGGTGCAGGTAGGTAGGAGGCTAAATCTCCGCGCGCACCCTAGTGTTCGAACCTCAAGGGTCTGCCGGAACTCGAAATCCGACATTTGGCGCGCCAGGTAGGGGTGCGCCGGAATTCGTCTTCCACCACCCCGTTCTCCTCCGACCATCACGCCCATGTCTGACGCTCGTCGGGCCCACGCCGAGCGCCGGGCCGCACTCGCTTCCCGCGTCGCCCAGAAGGCCCCTGTCGGCGGGCATCCACGCCGTTCCCCGTCACCTGCCGTCAACGCCGCCACCGGCCCGGCGGGGGAGCAGCAAGCATCGTCTCAGCATCCGTCCGTGCGGCAAGACGGCCGCACCGCAACTCCCTCGCTAGCCCCAGCTGGATCTTCGTCCCGCGCGCTCCGCGCGCCATGGAGGCTCGGGCTGCACTCATCGCGGCGAACAAGCTCCTGTGCTACCGTCCCGTCGACGACGTCTACGAAGAATGGCTCGACACGTCGCGAGCTCGTCCGCGCCGCAGGGGGCTCTTCCGCGCCATCCGTTCCGCTGCACCGCACCCGCCCCGCGCGGGCGAAGAGGCTCCGGCGGCGCCCGGCCTCCTCCTCCTCAAGAAGACGCCATGGCTCCAAGGCGCGTGGCCCCCGGGCGGAACCCGCTCCGTCAGGTGCCAGCGCGGCAAGAACAGAGCTGCCAAGAAGTCCCACGCCCGCCAGAAGCTGCCCGGGCGCTCCCTGCTCCAGCACGTCGCGACCATCCTCCTGCTCCAGCGCGTGGGGACATGCAAGACCAGGCTCTCCGTCACCCAAGGCCTCCCGTGGCCACAGCAGGCTGCCGCGCCTTCACCACCGAACTACGCAGCGTCGCGTGGCCCGGCAAGTTCAAGCCAGACTTGCCTCCTCGCTACGACGGCACAGCCGACCCTGCGGAGTTCCTCCAGCTCTACGAGCTGGGCATCGAAGCTGCCAACGGAGACGAGAAGGTCATGGCGAACTGGTTCCCCATGGCACTCAAGGACGGGGCCCGCACCTGGCTCCTGAACCTGCCTCCAGGCACAATCTCCTCCTGGGACGAGATGCGCACCCGCTTCATCGCCAACTTCCAAGGCACTCGCGACCGGCCACCCGCCGTAAGCGACATGCACCGCATCAAGCAACAGCCCGGGGAGACCCTGCAGAAGTACATCCAGCGCTTCAACAACGCACGCCTCAAGATTCCCAAGGTGACGGAGGAGGCCATCATCTCGGCCTTCTCCGACGGCGTGCACGACATCAAGATGAAGGAGGAGCTGGCGATGCATGAAGACCTGTGCACTTCCTTGGAGTTGTTCAACTTGGCGAACAAGTGCGCCAGGGCTGAGGAAGGGCGTCTCTCCCTCCTCGAGCTGCCTGCCGTAGACCCAGAAGAGAAGAAGCTCAAGGCCAAGGATGTGAAGCGCAAGGGGGCTGCCGTGCTCGCGGCAGAACCAGACACCAAGCGGGTCAGAGATCAGCCCAAACCTTCCAAGGGCAGCCGGTACTGTGTGTACCACAACCTCCACACCCACAACACCAACGAATGTAATGAACTTCGAGCCGTGCGAGAAGGAAGGATCGGCCGTTGCCCCGACCGCGGTGATCGGGGCTACGGTCGAGGAGGAGGAAGGAACGCAGGACGCTGGGAAGACCGTGGCCCGTGCCAAGGGTGGCACGACCAAGCTCACGAGGATCGCTGGCAAGACCCGCCTCGCGAGAGAGGATGGAGGGATCAGCCTCGCGAGGGAGACTGGAGGGATCAGCCTCGCGAGGATCGCCCGCAAGGCAACGTAGGCCTCCCACCGCTGCCGCCGCAGCCAAGGAGAAACGAGGACCGCCACCAGGACGAGGAGGCTCGGGGCTTCCAGGAGCCGCGCGCGATCGCCTGCATCTTGGGCGGAGCACAAGCCCCAGCCTCTCAATGCATCTTCAAGCAGTTTGCCCGCGAAGTGAACGCAGTCCTCCCCAGGCTCGAAGCCACGCGCCCTCTCAGGTGGTCGGCGTGCGCCATCACGTTCAGCTCAGCAGATCAGCTCAAGTGTGCGGCTACAGCCGGAGTTCTCCCGATGCTTTGCTCCCCAATCATCAGCAACGTGGTGGTCACCAAGACCCTCATCGATGGCGGGGCAGGGCTCAACGTCCTGTCCGTGGAGACATTCAACAACCTCCAAGTGCCCTACAGCCAGCTTCAGCCAACCAAGCCTTTCTCCGGTATCACCGACGGCTCCACGGTCCCGATTGGGCAGGTCCGCCTCCCTGTCACCTTCGGGGCATGCGACAACTACCGCACCGAGCTCATCGACTTCGACGTCGCCCACATTCGCCTAACGTACAACACCATCCTTGGGTACCCAGCCCTGGCCAAATTCATGGCCGTAACTCACCACGGCTACAACGTCCTCAAGATGCCAGGAAGCGGCGGAGTCATCACGGTGCCCTGTGAAGAGAAGGACGCGGTGTGTTCCCTGGAACGAGCCTTTCAGGCCACGTCACTGGAAGACCCGGATCGTGGAAGCAGGAGGCCTCCCGAGACCGCCTCTAAGAAGAAGAAGACATCGTCCGGCCCGACCACTCAGGAGGCAGGCCCCTCCGGGCCCGCGCCTGCCCAGAGGGAACCTCCCTCCATCGCATAGGAAAGCGCGCCCGGCGCCGTCCTCCGGCAGGCTCGGGGGCTCTCCCCTGGAGGGCCACCGACCTAGCTAGGGTCACGAGGGAGGCGCTTGGGCACCACGTGGAGGCGTGTTTTGAAGCACGTTTCCCTCAAGAAGGAGCAAGGCAAGGAGATCCAGACCCTCAGGAGTTCGTCAACAAGGTCATTCAGGAGGTACAGGAGTCGAGAGTCATGAAAGGCGGCCGCCGCTTGCCAGCAGTGGCTCCCCATCTAGGCGAGGATGGTGGGCTGCGCGTCTGCATCGACATATCAGGGCTCAATCGAGTCGCCTCCCTGGAGCGCCTCTGGCCCTCGCGAGTGCGGCGCTGCGGAGGTCCACCCCACAGCTACGTTCGCATGCCTTACGGCTTGCCGAGCGCGGCTGACGCGTACCAGCGCCTCATGAGGGGCATCACGGAGGCACGAGAGGCCAGGCGTTCCGCTGCCCTGGCAGGGGTGGAGATGGCCCGCGAGGATCCGCCAGTGCCTCGGGAGCCTCCCGAGGCTCCTGGGCCTGGGGGCTCATGAGGACCGGCTTCCACAGCCCATCGAGTCTGCTACACCAACACCCCTTCGTCTTCAGCGTCATCAGGTGACATCTCTCTAGTTTCACTTCCAACTGGGAGCGCCCCCCCCCAGGGCTGCATTATTCCCAGGCCGCGAGGGTCCGTCCCTGCGGCGTGTATCCCTTTTTATTCCATGTTGTTATCTTACCTTGTTGGGGGCGCCCCTCGGGCTGCGTGACCCCCCAAGTCGCTCGGGCCTGACCCAGTGATGTCCGCATTCCCAACATCTCTTTGAACAAATCCACTCCTTCGCGGCTAATGTGTTTTACCCAGTTGCCTGCTCAGCTGGCGCCAACTAACGAAGCTGCTCCCAAACGGCACGACGCTTGCGCATGGGTCCGTCCCTACAATACCGACAAACCTGGATGGCTGAGCTCTAGCCGCGGGAGCCCCGCATAGCGTCACCTCATCAAGCCTTCAGTGCCTCACTACCCCTCGGAAGCAACCCACGGCTGACCGTCAATTGTCATGGCAACCCTTTGCTTTTTCTATGATGGACCTGCAGGACCTCCCGAAGGAGCTGCGTCAGGCGAGGCCCTTGCGGTGTCTCCTTCGCTCTCGCCCACGCGAACTGCTTGCACGTTAAAGGGGGGGTGCCTGAGCATCGTGACTCCGGGCTCCTACTGGCTCTCCAGCCCTCACCCTCTGGCCTTGACCACGGCATCGCGACCTGGCATACCAACGACGGCTAAGACTCGCTCGAGGGCCGGGACCCGAGGACGTAGAGCAGAAAGGGGAGCAAAAGCGAGAGGGGAGAGACACACGAGGACCTCGCCAAGCAACCTCGCGCCTGCCAATGCGCGGACCCGGCGACACACCAGGGAGCGGCCCCTGATCCCCGAGATAAGTCATCACCCAAAAGCACCAACTACCGTGGCACCATCCCCGCACCTAATGCTATCCCTTGTTAGCGACGCCGCTCTCCTTTCTCACCAAGCGACGGCTGCTTGGGCGCCAAAGGGGACCTCCTGAGCATCGCGACTCAGGGGCTCTTACCGGACTCCGGGTCGCTCACCTCCTGGCCTTGACCACGACATCGCGACCTGGCATACCAGCGACGGCTGAAGCCGCCTTGGGACTGGGACCTGTCGGCGTAGAGCACCAAGCCCTTGTGAGGTTCGAAAGGGAGGACCGAGCTAAGACGGGATGAGCAACTCGCGCAATTCTACGACAAGGGTTATATTAACAAAACGGGATCACATGCACCTTACAAGCCCCCACGGGGCGCATTTTTGGTTCCTCGCAGGGAACAGATCCTGAAGAGACGCAAACTACGCGCATTCTTACAAAAGACGCCATCATCAACAGTGGGCCGTTAAGCATCGACACCAACCCCATCCAGATCAGAGTCGACGGCGGCCTGACGAGTCCGCCCTGCTCCAGGAGCGGCGCCGGCTCGGGGGCTCGTAGCTGTCGTCGCTCGTCTCCGTAGTGGTGTAGTGTTGTAACGCCCCGAGACCGATGTGCGAGGTGTCTTCCTGTTTTTCGCTGTTGTTGCCATGTCATTTGCATCATGTTGCATTTCATCATGTCATCATGTGCATTGTGTGTTTTTCATACATATTAAGTTGTTGCATGTTCCATGCATGAATCTTGCTTCATCACCTTCTCCTTCCCTCTACTTCCTTCTTTTGGCAAGTTTCTCGCTCCCTTCTCTTTTAATGTTCATCTTTGCCTCAATATTCTCATACCATGCACCTAGCCTCTATGTCAAATTTCATCTCTATTGAAATTGTTTTGGTTAGGGTTTAAAATGGTTCAAGTTTGAATTTAATTCAAACTTGAATTATTTTTACTTCCTTTAAAAATCTCCAAACCATTTTTGTTAAATAGAGCACATTTTCAGGATCACGAGTATATTTTTATATTTCTCTAGTTCCTCTCCTTTTTTTCCTGCTGTTTCCTTTTTGTTTTTCTGTCTAAAGAAATAGAAAAGCAGCAGCACCAGCTACCTGGGGCTCGGCCACCCAGCCGTCCCATTAGCTCAGTCGGCCTATAGGCCCATCCAGCACCGGCCCAACTGAACTCCCACCTAAACCTAGCCCATCTCCCTCGAACCCCTCCTCCTCCTACGTGCTTCATAGCGCCGCCAGGAGAGTGTTGCACGCGCACGCATCGCGATCCCCATCTCCCCTCGATCTCTCTTTCTCGCTCGCAACAGTCCCTTCCTCGATCCCATCTCTCCCGTACGCCGCGCCACCTCTCCTCTCGATCTCTTCCTCCCTCTGCTGCCCGCGTCCCTGTTCACCTCCATGGCGCTCACGCCCCATCTCGCTCCAGGGTAAGGAACTCCCCCGCGTGTCTCCCTCCCCGTGCCCATCCAACAGGCCCCCATGTCGCCGCCTTGCTGCCGCCTCCCCGTCTACGACGAGCGCCACCCTCTGCTTCCTCTACGGCGACCAGGAGTCCGCTGCATCGCCAGGAGGCCGCCGCATCGCCGGGGACGCCAAGCGCCGCCCTCCTTCCTCTTCTATGCTGGCGCCGTCCATCCTCGTCGCCCCGCTGCATCGCCTGCTTCCTCGTCAAGGCCATGGATGCCTGCAGCCGCCGCCGTCCTGCTGCCATTCAGCTCCGGATCAGGCTGACCTCACCCTGCTCTGCTGCCTCCCCGTCGTCTTCCCCGAGCAGGAGCTCATGCCCGAGCCCCTCCACTCCTTCTTCCAGCGGGGCCCCGTACCTCATCCTCGCCACCACGCCGGAGCAAGCCAACAGGTCCCTGCCGCTCCGTTCGGAGTTCGCCGGAACCAGGAGCTCGACCTCGAGCCTCTCCACGCGCGTCCGGCACCCCTGCTTCCTCCCACGTCGCCCCTGCCTCGTTGCCTGCTTGCCATTGTGCCCTTCCATGGAACCCAAGCATCGCCGCCGTGCGCTGCATGCCACTGAAGCTCTCGCTGCCATCGTGCACAACCTATGGCCCCTCTTGTCGTTGTCAAGACCCTCCAAATCAGGGAGTACCATGGCCGCCACCGAGACACTTGGATTCACCAAGATCGGCAAGTACCACGACTTACGGCACACGAACGACCACCGCTCCGAATGCCAAGTACCAGGACGTTGAGGACCCGCCAAGTTCATCTACGAACTTTGTACGACTACACACCCGGAGTGCGTTGAGTACCTCTATGGAAGACCCGAATGTCTACGAACCGTGTACGATGACCGTTGCCAAGGACCGTCGAGTGAATGTCTACCCACGCCGTGTTTTTTTGACCAAGTTCGATGATGAACTTCGAAGAACCCGGATTCACCAAGTTCCACTACTGTCGCCTTCGGAAACCTCGGATGCGTCAAGTACCTCTTTAAAACGAACGTGTACCACTATCGGCGAGGACCAATAGTACCACTACTTCTTCTACCATCACCGAACGACTACTTCCTCTACTTCCCAGACGAACTCGAACCGTCCCGTTTGCACGCTTTGAAGGTATAACCGCCGAGACGACCTTCCGAGAATGAATGCAAGTTGTATGAGATGCTCATGTTTGAACCGTGTCCGAATTGTCGATGCACGTTGCCCCTCTTTTGCCTTGTTACCATCGTCTCGTGGGACACCCGGAATCCGGGAGTGCCCCACCATCTTTTGCACGCATCCGCACACTTTGCATCGGTATCTCAATCGAGTTACCGGAACCGGAACGTTGCCATGGCACCATTTTCGTTATCGTCGACATGGCACCCCTTTTGTTTCTGCCACGATGACAAATGCTTTATAATATGCTCATGCCAACATTTTCATAAAAATTGCATAAACTTGTACATGTCATCCGCATCATGATAATATCACCAAGAATGTTTAAAATTGTTGTTTGCTTTAGGTTACTAATGCATATGGGGTTTTACCGGATTTGTTGTTTGTGATATCCGGCCCCATTTAAATTGTTTAGATAGTATACTTTTGTTATGCTTCACCCTCTTGACATGCTTAACAACATTTAATATTGATGGGTACCTAAACGAGAGAGAACTAAATAAGTCATGTGGTGTTTTCTTCAATATGCAACTCCGTTGCATATTGATCTCCACTTAATGTGTAGTGTTGTTTGTTGCACTTTGCCATGCCATGCCTCATTAAACCGGACTTCCATCATACTTGGTTGTGCATCATGCCATGTTCATGTGTTGGTTGTTTACTATGTTGTTTGCTTCTTTCCGGTGTTGCTTCTTCGAGTTGGTTCCGATAACGTCGCGTTTGTGAGGACCCGTTCGACTATGTCTGTTTGTCTTCTTCATGGACTCATTCTTCTTCCTTGCGGGATTTCAGGCAAGATGACCATACCCTCGAAATAACTTCTATCTTTGCTTGCTAGTTTCTCGCTCTTTTGCTATGCCTACGCTGCGATACCTACCACTTGCTTATCATGCCTCCTATATTGTTGAGCCAAGCCTCTAACCCACCTTGTCCTAGAAAACCGTTGATTGGCTATGTTACCGCTTGGCTCAGCCCCTCTTATAGCGTTGTTAGTTGCAGGTGAAGATTGGAGTTTGTTCCTTGTTGGAACATGGATATTTTTTTGAGATATCACAATATCTCTTATTTAATTAATGCATCTATATACTTGGTAAAGGGTGGAAGGCTCGGCCTTATGCCTGGTGTTTTGTTCCACTCTTGCCGCCCTAGTTTCCGTCATATCGGTGTTATGTTCCCGGATTTTGCATTCCTTACGCGGTTGGGTTATAATGGGAACCCCTTGACAGTTCGCCTTGAATAAAACTCCTCCAGCAATGCCCAACATTGGTTTTACCATTTGCCACCTAGCCTTTTTTCCCCTTGGGAGTCCTGCTCCTGAGGGTCATCATTATTTTACCCCCCCGGGCCAGTGCTCCTCTGAGTGTTGGTCCAAACTAGAGCCCTGTGCAGCGCCCCCTCGGGGAAACTCGAGGTTTGGTTTTAGTTGTATGGAGCGCTCATCTGAGTGTGCCCTGAGAACGAGATATGTGCAGCTCCTATCGGGATTTGTCAGCACATTCGGGCGGTGTTGCTGGACTTGTTTTACCATTGTCGAGGATGTCTTGTAACCGGGATTTCGAGCCTGATCGGGTCTTCCCGCTAGAAGGAATATCCTTCGTTGACCGTGAGAGCTTGTGATGGGCTAAGTTGGGACACCCCTGCAGGGATTGAACTTTCGATAGCCGTGCCCACGGTTATGGGCAGATGGGAATTTGTTAATGTCCGGTTGTAGAAAACCTGAAGTTGACCTTAACTAAAATACATCTACCGCGTGTGTAACCGTGATGGTCTCTTCTCGGCGGAGTCCGGGAAGTGAACACGGTGTTGGAGTTATGTGACATCCCAAAATTTTAACCTTGTTTTATTAATTAAAATTTTGCCAGGAATTTTAAACTTTTATTTTCTGGATGTTCTTTTGGTTTCAGGACCATTCTTCTCCTTATTATTATGGAGTTTTTACCTCAAGTGAAGAAACTTTCCAAATATATTATTGGACTTGTTTGCCCTTGCAAGAAAAACACTTCTATTATCAGTGGGATTTACTTGCATAATTATTTCTCTCTGAGCTTTATTCCTTAAAATGATTTTCCATTAGTTTTGGAGCTCTTTCTGAACTACAACCATTTGATAAATTTATTTAAAATTCCAACCAAAATTTGGAGATGTCATGTGATGTTTTTAAATCACTTTTATGCAAAAATATCTTCTGTTCGTTGGAGATTTTGAGCTCTACACTAAGTTTTCAAATCTGGTCCAGTGGGCAATTTTGAACTGCAACCTATTTAAATATTTCTTTAAAACTTCCACCAAAATTATGGGATATTAATAGGAATGTATTATTCAACTTTATGCAAAAACCCATTGATATTCTTTGTAAAATTTGAGTAAAACAACCTCATTTCCATTCTGGTCCAGCTTGGTAATTTGTACTGCAACCCTAATATATGTTGCTCTAGTGTCCATGAGCTTTCTCCTGCTTGTAGTACACCATACCAAACCCTTAAGTCCAGGAGGTTGGACTCATTGGAGCATTTTTGGTGCATGAAACCATGCCATTTACCTTCTACCCAGAACTGAAGTTTTGCAAAACTTACACTAACAAGTTTGAGCTTTTGGCAAACTAACCTCACCACCCTCTATATCATCTAAAGAGACCCCAATCTGGAAATTTGGGCCACCCCAAAATTTGCCTAGATGCCATTGGCATTCTGGCAAACACCTTGAGTGCATGGACAAATTTGGCATGAATTTTTGGTTTGCATTGTGAGCTTGATCCTCCGACCCAACAAGCTTGTCCACTGTTCTCCTTGCAGACCCTAGCCTAGGTCTGCTAATTTCCAGCCTCACCCAAGCTCTGTGGCATGCATTGGCATTTCGTCGAGCAGCTAGCGTGCGTGCTCTGGGCGCGCCCAGAGCGCACGTTTTGCACGCGCGTGCACCGAGCCGCCGCGTCTCGCTGCCGCCCACCCCGCGCCCGTTCTGGCCCTTGGCCAACCGCAGCCAGCGCGCCCGTCTCTTCCTACACCGTAGAGCCACCCCGGCCACCTCTGGCACCCCACAGCGCCGCCGTCAGGTCGGCCGTGGCGGCTAGCTGACGGCCGCAGCAGGCCCCGGCCATGGCAGCACCGCCCAAGCCACACCAGCGCGCCAACTCGCTCGTGGAACAGCCCGACCTCATCCGCAAGGCCGTCCGCTAGCGCTCATCGCCGCCATGTCGCCCTGCCCCCTACAGCACGGCGGTCGCCGACGATCTTATCCATGGCCACCATCGGAACCGACCTCGTTGCACTATAAAAGGAGGCCCCCAAGCTCGTCTAAGCCCTCAGGCAGCCTCATACCATCCTCCAAGTGCCCCCCACAGCCAGAGAACGATGGGAGGAGGCCGTCTTCCCCATCTCCGGTAGGCTCGGCCGCCACCACCCTCCGGCTCCGCTCGACGCAACCAGAGCCTCCCCCGTCCAACCAGTGCCACCATCCCCTCCCCCTCGATCTCGCGGAGCCACCCAACACCTCAAACTCGCTCGGGAACCACCGTAGCCCAAACCCACATTGCTCCCGAAGCCTCCTCCGCCGCGGAGCTCGCCGCCGGCGACTCCCTCCACCCCCGCTGACCCAACGACCACCGGGAGGACCGCCCCGGTCTTACGGGTCCATCCCTGCTCTCGGATGCCCTCGAGGAGCCGTCATTCGCCGGCGTCGATCGCCGGAGTCCCGCCTCCACTCGGGTAGAGGAAGAGGAGGGAGAGGCGACTGGTCAAACCTGACCAGTGGGCCCCGTGGACCCACTGTCAGTGACCCACGCGCCAGTCCACGCTGGATCAGTGGAAGCGTAAAGTCTCGAGTACGTCTCCCCTGCCCCGAAGGCGTATTCCTATTTAAAACATTTTCTTTTTCTGTTTTATTTTAAAAACATAATTTGACTGGCTATAACTTTTTAAATATAAGTCCAAATGGCTTGATTCTTTTTCTGTTGTTTCCCAAATATTGTCTACTTTATTTTCATATTTATTTCAAAATTTTCCAAGCAATTTTTTTTTACTATTTTGAAAGTATGTGTTGATTTCAAATTTTCTTAAATAGGATTTTTGGAGAGAGAAGAAAACTTTCAAAAGTTTTGGAGAGCACCTCACCTCTCCACACCTTGAAGGCAAGCATTCTGAACCCTGGCATAATATTGCCGTGTGTGGTTTGACTTGGTTGCAACACCACCGTGTCTCGAAATGTCCATTATTTATTAGGGTGATATGATCCTACTCGTAAGTGCATGTTAATGATACCGTGCTCTTGAACATTGATATGTTGTGATAGTGGTCACCCTCATATAGCCTTCATACCTACCGGAAGGAAACCGGGAAAGCCTCTGTCTTGGGTAGACACGATGCTTGTCTCCAGTTCCTCGTCGAGGCAGTTGTGTCCGATATGGCATGATGAGGTATGATGAGTGTGATTCTATCTGTTGGATTGAAATATATTTGTTATGCTAATCATGCAGGGAATGCCTAAACCTCCTGAGTCGACCATTAGATCGAGTCTTGTTCCGGTAACCCCCATACTTGTTTCGTACTACCACTTGTCCCTACCATAGGTAGGGTACGGTTCAGTAAGTTTTCAACCCCTTTCCTAGCACACACCGTACAGAGAGGCCATGGTGGAAGATACCGGCTGCATCCGGTAGGCATGCCACCTGGTCCGGGGGCATGGGTATTTCGGTTGTAGCCGAAGGGGTAGCTCCCCTAGTTTGCGCGCAGTATAAATTTTGTGATCCCATGCTAGTCGAGGCTGTAGCCTCCCCACTTAGAGTTTTACTTAACCGGTGTCAAGGGTGATTCCAGACACTGGTGAGTTAGGCTGGTGTGTGCGGTCAGGTGTGTTTTCAATCAAAAGACCGTGGACGGAATTAGTCCCGATGGACTAAAGGAATCCGTTGCTAGTGGGTAAAGAGTACACCCTCTGCAGAGATTAAACCTATTCGAATAGCCGTGTCCATGGTTAAGGACTACAGTCTAGGATGGGTCAAGTGTTGGTCTTAGTGTCGGTCTTCGGAGGAGAAACTACTAAACCAGAACATTGATTATGTCTTGTGATATATGATGGTTATGATTATTATTATTGTGGACTAACCATTTGTATAAATTGAAATAATGAATATTCCTGGGATGGTTCTACCTCCTGGATATTCACTGTGATTATGTTTATATATATATATAAGCCCTTTATGTGGTGTCGCTCAGACGCCCGACTGTGGCATGCTTGTTATTCCTTTTATATATAAGCCCTTTATGTGGTGTCGCTTAGACGCCCGACTGTGGCATGTTTGTTATTCCTTTTATATATAAGCCCTTTATGTGGTGTCGCTCAGACGCCCGACTGTGGCATGCTTGTTATTTCAATTACCTATAAGCCCTTTATGTGGTGTCGCACAGACGTCCGACTGTGGCAGGCTTGTTATTTCTTTTATGTATAAGCCCTTTCTGTGGTGTCGCTCTGATGCCCGACTGAGGCATTCTATTTCTACTCTCTAATTGCTTTACTCATGTGTGTTGTGAATAACTTGCTTGCGCGCATCATGGATTTTATTTTTGTGACTGATGTTGTGATCATAGAATATTTTAGGGCATGTTATACCTGTGTCCGTAATGTTTGCGAGTACATTCAAAGTACTCACTGGCTTGTCCCTGGCTATTGTCTTGTCCAGATTTCTTGCGAGGAGAGGAGCGTTGCGATGACAGCCCCGGAACCTACGCAATGGAGATAGCAGCCTCGCGAAGATAGGAGTTATCCTGGTCAGCTGTTCCTGTGGGAAATGGAGCCCCATAGACGCTGGTGACCCGCAAACCGCTTCCGCCTTCAGCCATTAGAAAACTATTTGTTGTGCTCATAGGCCAGAATGGTCTTGTACTACATATCCTGTTTTTTGCTTGGAGTTTTCTGTAACAAGTTGGTGCCTCATCAGCTAACAGTAATCCTGGGGCTGGTGAGCACAAGGGCCGTTTTTTGGGAAATTAATACCCCGAAAATCC
Organism: Triticum urartu; assembly: GCF_003073215.2. NCBI lineage: Eukaryota > Viridiplantae > Streptophyta > Magnoliopsida > Poales > Poaceae > Triticum > Triticum urartu. The sequence goes on from NC_053025.1 coordinate 392,238,895, forward strand.
GGTCCTGACAAGTTATGTTTGACGTAGGTTGTTCTAGGATCACTTCTTGATCATTGTTGTTCGACCATGCTTTTGCCTTCTCTTCTTGCTCTCATTTGCGTTGTTAGCCACCAAATATGCTAGTCGCTTGCTGCAGCTCCACCTCATACCTTTTACCCTTCCTATAAGCTTAAATAGTCTTGATCGCGAGGGTGTGAGATTGCTGAGTCCCCGTGACTCACAGATACTTCCAAAACCAGTTTGCAGGTGCCGATGTTACCGAGCAGGTGACGCAACCAAGCTCAAGGAGGAGCTCGATGAAGATCTTGTCCTTTGTGTTGTTTCGTTCTAGTTGATCAGTAGTGGAGCCCAGTTGGGGTCGATCGGGGATCTGTGTTTTGTGTTGTTTCGTTCTAGTTGATCAGTAGTGGAGCCCAGTTGGGGTCGATCGGGGATCTGTGTAGCTTTTGGGGTAGTCTTCTTTTATTTTGGGTTCCGTAGTTGGACCTTGATTGTATCTTTTCCCTTATGTATTACATGGGTTGTGTGAAGATTACCTCACTTGCGACATTGCTTTCAATGCGGTTATGCCTCTAAGTCGTGCTTCGACACGAAGATTACCTCACTTGCGACATTGCTTTCAATGCGGTTATGCCTCTAAGTCGTGCTTCGACACGTGGGAGATATAGCCGGATCGAGGGCGTTACATGGACACATTACAGGCGGTTCCCAAAAAAAGTTTATTTCCTTTTCACCATTCTTTCACAATCCATGGCTAGCCGTATCCACGGGTGCCTTCCAAACTTTCAACTTTCCAATGAATTTATTACTATATTTTGTTCATTTCAGGACTGGGCATCCCTACTACCTTGCCATTTTCTCATGCAATGACAAGTGAATAAACACTCATCTTGAGAATAACCCATCTAGCATGAAAGATATTGACCACCCCCTGTCGCTTCATTAGCGGTACAGGCATACAAAACAGATTTTTTAAAATGATTAGCATTGGCACATGAAAATTTACTTGGAACGACATGTAAATACCGCTTATAGGTAGGTATGGTGGACTCATTTGGCACAACTTAGGGATTCAGGAAATTGGATGCACAAACAGTATTTTCGCTTAGTACAAATGAAGGCTAGCAATAGATTGAGAACACTACAAAAAATACACTTCCGTGATGATACATGTTTGTCACAGTAGGTCTCGTTTTCTGTCATGCATGTACATCCATGATGAATTTATGACAAAATCAAGATAGTCATACCTGTGTTGTTGTAGAAGTGTTCCATGACATTAGCAAAATTATCATGATAGAAGTTTCCACTTCCATGACGATAAATGGCGCGTCATGGAAGTGCTTTTGTCAAGGGTAACCGACACGTGGTATCCACCGTAACGGGTCACCGTTAAGCTATCGGGTCCACTTTTGGATCCGATAACCCGTTAAAAGCCCGAACCAATGGGGATTTTCCACGTGTAAAATTCTCGATGGCCAGAGGAACCACGTGTCGGCTCACCGTTGGGACAGATGTCATCCACTCATTGTACTGGAGGCGCCTATGATACGTCAACATGTGGCACGACCCAATAGAGGCCCATTCTGGTGAAAAGGCTGGCCCATTTGACTTGGTCAAAAGGTAGTGGGCCGGCCCACGGAAAGCGTGTTAACGGCCTGTTTGCATATAGCCCATTTACAGCCCGCTAACTCACGGCCCGTTACGACCTATCCGAATTAGGCCCAGTAGTGTCATCTGGCCGTCCAACATGATTGCAACCCGTTGTAACTTCCGGCCCATGTATGGCCCTGATACGTATCCAACGTATCTATAATTTTTGATTGTTTCATGCTATTATATATTCTGTTTTGGATGTTTAATGGGCTTTATTATACACTTTTATATTATTTTTGGGACTAACCTATTAACCCAAGGCCGAGTGCAAATTGCTATTTTTTTGCCTATTTCAGTGTTTCTTAGAAAAGGAATATCAAACGGAGTCCAAATGGAATGAAACCTTCGGGAGCGTGATTTTTGGAACCAACTTGGTCCAGAGGACTTGGAGTGGACGTCAAGAAACAACCAAGGAGGCCACGAGGCAGGGGGCGCTCCCTCCCCCCTCGTGGGCCCCTCGTGGCTCAACCGGCCTACTTCTTCCTCCTATATATACTCATATACCCTAAAAACATCGAGGAGCACCACGAAACCCTATTTCCACCACCGCAACCTTCTGTACCCAAGAGATCCCATCTTGGGGCCTTTTTCGGAGCTCCACCGGAGGGGGCATCGATCATGGAGGGCCTCTACATCAACTCCATGGCCACTCTGATGATGTGTGAGTAGTTTACTTCAGACCTTCAGGTCCATAGTTATTAGCTAGATGGATTCTTCTCTCTCTTTGGATCTCAATACAAAGTTCTCCTCGATCTTCTTGGAGATCTATTCGATGTAACTCTTTTTGCGGGCTGTTTGTCGAGATTCGATGAATTGTGGGTTTATGATCAAGTCTATCTATGAACAATATTTGATTCTTCTCTGAAATCTTTTATGTATGATTGATTATCTTTGCAAATCTCTTCGAATTATTAGTTTGGTTTGGCCTACTAGATTGATCTTTCTTGCAATGGGAGAAGTGCTTAGCTTTGGGTTCAATCTTGCGGTGCTCGATCCCAGTGACTGCAAGGGAAACAACACGTATTGTATTGTTTCCATCGAGGATAAAAAGATGGGGTTTATATCATATTGCTTGAGTTTAACCCTCTACATCATGCCATCTTACCTAATGTGTTACTCTGTTCTTATGAACTTAATACTCTAGATGCATGCTGGATAGCGGTCGATGTGTGGAGTAATAGTAGTAGATGCAGGCAGGAGTCGGTCTACTTGTCACAGACGTGATGCCTATATACATGATCATGCCTAGATATTCTCATAATTATTCGCTTTTCTATCAATTGCTCGATAGTAATTTGTTCACCCACCATAATACTTATGCTATCTTGAGAGAAGCCACTAATGGAACCTATGTCCCCCGAGTCTATTCTCCATTATATTAATCTTCCGACAACAAGCTATTTCTATTACCTTTTATTTTGCAATCTTTACTTTTAATCTTTATCATAAAAATACCAAAAATATTATCTTATCATCTCTATCAGATCTCACTCTCGTAAGTGACCGTGAAGGGATTGACAACCCCTTTATCGCGTTGGTTGCGAGGTTCTTATTTGTTTGTGTAGGTACGAGGGACTTGCGTGTGGCCTCCTACTAGATTGATACCTTGGTTATCAAAAACTGAGGGAAATACTTACGCTACTTTGCTGCATCACCCTTTCCTCTTCAAGGGAAAACCAACGCAGTGCTCAAGAGGTAGCAAGAAGCATTTCTGGCGCCGTTGCCGGGGAGTCTACGCACAAGTCAAGACATACCAAGTACCCATCACAAACTCTTATCCCTCGCATTACATTATTTGCCATTTGCCTCTTGTTTTCCTCTCCCCCACTTCACCCTTGCCGTTTTATTCGCCCTCTTTTTCCGCTCGCCTTCTCTTTTCCAGTTCGTCTCTTTTTGTTTGGTTCTTGTTTGCTTGTGTGTTGGATTGCTTATTTGTCACGATGGCTCAAGATAATACTAAATTGTGTGATTTTTCCAATACCAACAATAATGATTATATTAGCACTCCGATTGCTCCTCTTACCGATGCTGAATCTTGTGAAATTAATGCTACTTTGCTGAATCTTGTCATGAAAGATCCGTTTTCCGGCCTTCCTAGTGAAGATGGCACTACCCATCTAAACAACTTTGTTGATTTGTGTGATATGCAAAAGAAGAAAGATGTGGATAATGATATTGTTAAACTGAAGCTATTCCCGTTTTTGCTTAGAGATCATGCTAAAACTTGGTTTGCGTCTTCGCCTAAAAATAGTATCGATTCATGGAATAAGTGCAAAGATGCTTTGATCTCTAAGTATTTTCCTCCCGCTAAGATCATCTCTCTTAGAAACGATATTATGAATTTTAAGCAACTTGATCATGAACATGTTGCACAAGCTTGGGAGAGGATGAAATTAATGATACGTAATTGCCCTACACATGGTTTAATCTTTGGATGATTATACAAAATTTTTATGCTGGATTGAATTTTTCTTCTAGAAATCTCTTAGATTCGGCCGCGGGAGGCACTTTTATGGAAATCACTTTAGGAGAAGCTACTGAACTCCTAGATAATATTATGGTTAATTATTTTCAATGGCACACGGAAAAATCTACTAGTAAAAAGGTGCATGCAATTGAAGAGATTAATGTTTTGAGTGGAAAGATGGATGAACTTATGAAATTGTTTGCTAATAAGAGTATTTCTTCTGATCCTAATGATATGCCTTTGTCTACTTTGATTGAGAATAATAATGAATCTATGGATGTGAATTTTGTTGGAAGGAACAATTTTGGTAATAACGCGTATAGAGGTAATTTTCCTAGGCTGTTTCCTAGTAATCCCTCTAATAATTATGGTAATTCCTACAACAATTCTTATGGAAATTATAATAAGATGCCCTTTGATTTTGAATCTAATATTAAAGAATTTATTAGTCCGCAAAAGAGTTTCAATGCTTTGATTGAAGAAAAATTGTCTAAGATTGATGAGTTGGCTAATTTCTCTCGATGTTGATTCTTTGAAACTTAGATCTATTACACCTAAGCATGATATCAATGAGTCTCTCAAAGCTATGAGAATTTCCATTGATGAGTGAAAAGAAAGAACCGCTAGGATGCGTGCTATAAAAGATTGCTTTGTGAAAGCATGTTCTTCTAGTTTTGATGATAATAAGGATGAAGATCTAGAAGTGATTGATGTGTCTCCTATTAAATCTTTGTTTTGCAATATGAATCTTGATAATGATGGGACTAGAGATGAGTCAACTTTAGTTAGAAGGCGTCCCAATGATTCGGAGTTTTTAAATCTTGATGCAAAAATTGATAAAAGTGGGATTGGAGAGGTCAAAACTTTAAATAGCAATGAACCCACTATATTGGATTTCAAGGAATTTAATTATGATAATTTCTCTTTGATAGATTGTATTTCCTTGTTGCAATCCATGCTAAATTCTCCGCATGCTTATAGTCAAAATAAAACTTTTACTAAAGATATCGTTGATGCTTTAATGCAATCTTATGAAGAAAAGCTTGAATTGGAAGTTTCTATCCCTAGAAAACTTTATGATGAGTGGGAACCTACTATTAAAATTAAAATTAAAGATCATGAATGCTATGCTTTGCATGATTTGGGTGCTAGTGTTTCCACGATTCCTAAAACCTTGTGTGATTTGCTAGGTTTTCGTGAATTTGATGATTGTTCTTTAAACTTGCATCTTGCGGATTCCACCATTAAGAAACCTATGGGAAGAATTAATGATGTTCTTATTGTTGCAAATAGGAATTATGTGCCCATAGATTTCATTGTCCTTGATATAGATTGCAATCCTACATGTCCTATTATTCTTGGTAGACCTTTCCTTAGAACGATTGGTGCAATTATTGATATGAAGGAAGGGAATATTATATTTCAATTTCAGTTAAGGAAGGGCATGGAACACTTTCCTAGAAAGAAAATTAAATTAACTTATGAATCTATTATGAGAGCCACTTATGGATTTCATATCAAAGATGATAATACCTAGATATATCCTTGCTTTTATGCCTAGCTAGGGGCGTTAAACAAAAGCGCTTGTTGGGAGGCAACCCAAATTTATTTTTGTTTCTTGCTTTTTGATTCTGTTTAGTAATAAATAATTCATATAGCCTCTATTTAGATGTGTTTTTATGATTTTAATTAGTGTTTGTGCCAAGTAGAACCTTTGGGAAGACTTGGGGAAAGTCGTTGCGATCTTGCTGTAAAAAACAGAAACTTTAGCGCTCACGAGATTTGCTGCCATTTTTTACTGGAGAGTGATATTTAGTTAATTCGTTTTGCAGATGATTAATAGATAAATTCCTCACTTACAGCAATTTACTTTAGAATTTTGGGGGTTCCAGAAGTTTTTGTTAGTTACAGATTACTACAGATTGTTCTGTTTTTGACAGATTCTGTTTTTCGTGTGTTGTTTGCTTATTTTGATGAATCTATGGCTAGTAATAGAGTTTATGAACCATAGAAAAGTTGGAATAAAATAGGTTTAACACCAATATAAATAAATAATTAGTTCATTACAGTACCTTAATTGGTGGTTTGTTTTCTTTTACTAACAGAGCTCATGAGATTTTCTGTTTAAGTTTTGTGTTGTGAAGTTTTCAAGTTTTGGGTAAAAGATTTGATGGATTATGGAACAAGGACTGGCAATAGCCTAAGATTGGGGATGCCCAAGGAACCCCAAGGTAAAATCCAAGGAAAACCAAAAGCCTAAGCTTGGGGATGCCCCGGAAGGCATCCCCTCTTTCGCCTTCG